>NW_027104020.1:0-178131 GCF_902728285.1 Clytia hemisphaerica
AAACTGATTGGTCGAAGAAAGGCATGGGCTACTTCTTCCGAAACATTGTGAGTGTGATGCTATCGTTCCGTCAGCTGCGAGATGGCTGGCGCATAACTCTTGCCGGCTCCCGATCCTTCAATCTTCCGAGGAGAAATATGCTGCTATTGAGGGGGAAGGACTAGCCATTGCTTGGAGTTAGAACAGCGAAGTATTACAATGGTGTGTAATGATTTAACCGTCGCCACAGATCATGAACCCTGACTAAGATATTTCCGACAAGACAAGTCTCGATGAAATCACAACCAGATTGCTAGTCTTAAAGCGTCGTACCCTGCTTGGTATTTCCGTATTGGTCCATCTACCAGGCAAACTAATCGTAGCTGCCAACGCCACATCGCGCAAACCCTCTGGAACGCACATGATCAAGTCGAGGAAGACCGTGTTGAAGCTTCATTGCAGCCTGCAATTCGACGTGACACAGAGTCGGTTATACCTGGACCTGGGACCGAATCGCTAACAACGCAACTTCACAGGATCCTGGGAATGAGTGCCCTAGTAGACGCAATCTTGTGTGGTTTTCCAGAAGAAAGTCGCTCAAACGAGACAGTAGCCTCCTACTGAGATAACCGGCATGGCTTTACCTAAATGACGGTGTAGTAGTTTTCGATGACCGTGCTGTTATCCCACCATCTCTTCGCCCGGTACCCTTGCAGTTCTCCATTTCAGCACATCAGGAGTATCGACAATGGGTGCCCGCGAGAACAATATCTTTTGGCCTGGTATCACAGAGGACATTGAACGTGTGCGTCAATCTGTCAAGACGCAACAAAAACGCTCCCGTCTAACCCGCCTTTCCAGCCATTCTCTCTAACCCCATCAACTCCGTTCGAGATGATTCATGCCGATTACTTTGACTCTGCAGCCCAACACTACCTGTCTCGGTTAGAGACTGTCAGGATGTCAGACGTATTCAAAGCTCCGCACGGCTCTCCTCAATCTGGATCAGAGGGCCTCATCGCATGCTTACGTAACTTTTTCCCGATTTGGGCGTGCCAACTGAAATCTCGAGTGACGGTTGTCCTGAATTCCATATCCAATGCTACGGAGACCTTTTTGAAAGAAGGGGCGTCAACCATCGCTCCCTCGGCCTACAATCCCGTCGAACGGACGCGCTGAGGTTGCTGTAAAAATCTGCTAAACGTCTGCTACGATCAATATGGACCCGGTGGTAGCCTTGATACTGATCGCTTCCTCCGCGCCATGAGCAACGTCGCAACACCCCTGATCGTGATTGTGAGTTATCTCCAGCCCAAATCGTATTCGGAAACCTATCAGAATGCATTTGCCTTCCCAGTCGCCTGGACAAGTTTACCAAACCCTAATTATCACCCTTGTGGCGAACGCATGGGCCAAGAAAGAAGAGGCACTTCGGGAACGCTTCCACCACTCCCGCAGAGAAGAGGAACGAGCATGCACACGCACTACCGAATTTGACTCCCGGAAACCGCTGCTATATTCAAACCAAAGCGGTAACCATCCAAACGTTGGGATCGATCAGGAACTGTTGTTGAGACACATGGCAGACAGTTACTCTTTGAAGGTGGATGGTACCGGAAGAGTGACACGCCGTAACAGACGCCATCTACGGCAATTTCTTCCAGCATCTGCAGACATCACCAGTAAGAACTTCGTCCCACTTGCAACCTTCGCAGCAACCTCGTCCAACAGCGCCGCCCTCTCGTCAATCAATCAGCTCCTAGCAGACAAACCTCCCGTACAGTCACCATGGTGGTACCTCCTTCTCTACCAGACGCGTCAAGCTCGGACCCCTTGTGAAATACCAACCCCTCCGGCCCCACTATTGGGCGAACCGCGTAACAGCAACTCAGGTGATGAAACCTCCGGCAACTAGACGTCCCTTCCCGTCCCACTCGATTAGACGACCCCCTCCCGATATGAACCGGAATCAGGACATTGGATTTGAGTTACTAGTATTTTTTTTTCTTTACGATATTTACTCATGAACCTTATAGAGGACATTTGATGTGCACATTCACAGACTGTTATTTACCTGATCCCGGACAGACAGTTGATTATGAGTTCAGTGACTTTTTTTAACGCCATGAACTGGAGGGGGATGTACGATAATGGAGTCATAGTTATGTTACTGTACATATATTTATCTTATCGTTTAGATCAATACATTCGTTATACTAAATAGAAATTAACTGAATGATACTTTTATCCAGACGTGTAAAGCATTACGTGGTCGTTGTGGAATGTTAAAAAAACAGGGACTGATCGCGAATGTGGTTACAAAAAATGGTATGGTCAGGACAGGGATATGTTATAGCGTAGCTGGATAACGCACATTTGAAAAAGCCTTGTTCTATCTCTGTCCCTGACATTAAAATTTGATATGGAATTAAACTTTTTTAATTACAAATTCGTGAAATTTGGATTTCTTTTTAGCCAATGATTCTGCTGCTGTATTTATCGTTCACGATTAAAAACTTTTAATTATCAAGAGGGTCTGTAAAACAATTGGTGGATGACAATTTAAAAAAATGAAAAACATTGTTTTCATTAGTAAAGTTATAAGAAATTCCTTCTGTAAGATTATAAATAGCTCTTTTTCATTTGAAATACCGCGCTACACCGCGGGGTGCCTCACTTTCTAACTGATATTTTCAGATAGCAAGTCGGTATATCTGATTATGGAAAAAATTTCAAGTCAATTGAAACAATATTTGTCAAAATATTTACATCCGAAATTTTTAAAGAGAAATCATGAAAGCTTCTCAAATTCATAACACACGCTGATAAAATATGATTTCATTTACAAAGAAGCTTTTGGGGTATCTTTTGCAAATATTATTTTGATGAAAAGCGGGAACATCATAGCAAACAGTAGCGGCCTGGCTTAATTTTCTTGGTGGTGCAAAGTATGAAATTGGCGCCCCTGGTATTTTTGTCCTTATTTGCGCCCTCCACCATTAAGTGAAAATATTAAACTGTAAGAGCAGTGACTGCTTGAAAGTAACGCTCGGAATCTCTGAGTTAATAAAATTTTATTTATACGAAGGTGGTGGTAATGATAACTTGATATCTATTTCCTTGTTATTTCCTGGTCTTACTTTACTCTCCATTAAAGATCAATAGCTGAAAGAGGCCCCCAAAATTCGAAAGATGGTAGGAATAAGGGTTCTTTGTAATTCTGGCGCCGCAGGCAAATAATTTTGGTTTAAGAAAGCTTAAAAGATATTCTAAAAATGAGAAAGTTAGTCTGCATAGGACCACAAAAACCACAGCGAGCAGTTTCGATCAATCTATCATTTTGGGGGTGAGCATCCTCTTTAACCCCTGGTGGATACACAACACTTCTCTTGTTTTGACTTTTCGCAATTCAATGTTGATAGTAGCTTTGAAAAATTTTGTAAAATAAAGCTAAGCGCCGCAGGCGAAAAAAAATTTACATTGCACTTACAGAAGGCGCTAAAACGTGTCAAAGGGCGCCAAATCGCCCAACCAAACATCAAAAAAAATTTGGCGCCCCTTGTAAAGCTTTTTTGGCGCCCCTCTCAGGTCTTTCTGGGTGGTGCACTGCACACTCTGCACCCCCTGCCAGGCCGCCACTGTAATGAAGCGAGGTAAATATTGATTTTAATTTGTTTTTTATATTTGATGCTTAAAATTCTTCTTGATGATAAAAGATATTTCTGTTCCATGGTTCTGAAAGTCTCAAGGAAGAACTGATTTCGGAAAAACACCTTCATTCTTTTATCTACCTGACTGGTATGGTAGCCTTTTAACTTATGGGACATGCATGTGTTTCTAATAGCTAGTGTCTGATATATTTGTTGACCACGCTATCCTACATTAAATCACCTTCTTCATTTTTATCCAAGGTTGTCGGGGGGGGTTTACTTCCATCAAAAATGATAAAATCAGAAGCAGCCAACGAGCCCATTTTCCCGAAATATCTGTTTCCCTTTTCCAGGAGAGAATTTTTTTTTTAAAAATGAATAAACATTTTCTATGAAAGATCTTTTCCTTAAAACTATCTTTTCCCCCGTTCCCAAGTAAGGCAATTTTTGTTTTCTAACGTTTTCTCAAAAATGGGTTCTTTGTAATTTTGGCGCTGCAGGCAAAAGTATTTTGGTGTAAAGACAAACCAGCTTTAATGAGCTCCTAAAAGGAGAAAGTTAGTCAGCATACGACCACAAAACCCACAGCGAGCATCGACAAGCTTTGATCTTTTGGTAATCTCTCATTTTGGAGGTGAGCATCCTCTCTAGCCCCTGGTAGATACACAGTACTTCTCTTGCTTTGAATTTTCGCAATTCAATGTTTGATAGTAGTTTCGGAAAAACTGAAGAGAAAGAAAAAATTATCATTACACTTAATAAAAGGCGCTATAAACGTGCAGAAGGGCGCCAAATTACCCATTTAAACATCAACAAAATTTTGGCATCCCCTTGGAGCCCCTTTCAGGTCTTTTCGGGTGGTGCACTGCACACTCTGCACACTCCGCACACTCTGCACCCCCTACCAGGTCGCCACTGACTCAAAAACGCACGGGTTTGTTCGAGTTAAGGAAATTTCGAGCTATGAGGTAAGGTTTATAAGGCATTGTTAAGGAACCATAATTATGTTCGAGTTAAAGAGATTCTACTGTAATACTGTTATTATTAACCCTCTGGAAAACTTTGAAGTATGAGCTTCTTATATTGAATTTTCACAGTAGTCTGGGAGGCTCTCTTATGGGTCTTATTAGGTCATCAAACCCAGTCCCTTATTTTGCTTTTTATGACTCTGATAGCGCTCACGAAAGTATTGAACCAACGCCCATCAGTAAATCAAAAAGTTTGCAATATAAGGTTGGTTATAAATCAAAACGTATTTTTTCATGTAAAAATTTTAAAGTTAAACATTAAAATATACAAAGTCATTTTCATAATAATAACTTCTGTGTTAGACAGTTATACCCAGATTTAGTATTTATTATAATGTCAGTCTTCATCAATTAATTGAATTGATTAAACTTAATCAAAAGAGAAATGTATCATCCAAAAGTCCACTCAAATCACTTGATTTTCCCATATTACATCATAGTTTTTTTAGATAGTTAGCCATAAGTTTGTAGTAGGTTTTCATCAGATTCTCATAATCTTCCGTAGATAAAACAGTGCCTTAGTTTAACGTTCATCATTGACTGTTGTATCGACGTTATTTGGCACATTGTTTTAAAAATTCTCCATCATCTAAGAGTGTTCAGAGGCTCCTATTCAGAACTGATATTTCTTCGTTTCACTTTCAAATGTAAACCGTTAGTAGACGTGTTTACTCCTTGGAAAGTTTGTTCAATCTCAAATTCATTTTGAAGTGAAAAAAACTCAAAATTTTTCACGCAATGAAACAATGCTATCTTTAACTCCATCAATGCGAACCGTTGCCCGACACAATTTCGTGGCCCGGCTGAAAATGGTATAAACATGAAGGCCTTGTCTTTTTTCCTTTCATCGAAATTCTCAAATCTTTCAGGAATGAAAGACATTGGGTTGTCCCAATTTTCTTCATTATGGTTAAGGTTTCGGACATCAACTACCAGCATGCATTCTGGGAAAATTTTACCACCAAGTATGGTTCCTTCCTTGATGTCTCTTGAAAAAGCGTTTAAGGTGACATGCAGCCGTAATGTTTCTTTAATAACTAAATCCAAGTAAGCCATTCTTTTTAAATCATCCAAGTTGAAATTCTCACTTTTACCAAATTCTGAGATCTCTTCGTAGAGTTTAGCCTGACATTCAGGATTACGACCTAAACAATAGAGCGAAAAGGCGAAGTTTGATGAAGTAGTCTCGTAACCTGCAAAGACTAATGTCGTAACTTCATCAACCATACCCTCGACGCCGATTTCTCCTTTCTCGTAAGCGTCTAATAAAACGTCAATCACAATCTTTCTTTTCGGCTGACGTAAATTTTGATCACCTGTTTCATCTTTACGGAACCTGATTCTCTCTTCAATGATAGATGTAACCCAGTTTCTTAACGCATCACGGTGGCTAAAGAATGTTTTACCATCTTGGGTTAATGAATAGATAAAATCATTCATCAGCCAAGGTCTATAGAATCGCTTAGACATTACTATTGTAGCATTTTCATACAAAGATTTGAAATCATTATCCTGACTTTCCTTGGTTAAAGATATTTTATAACCCATCGAGGTCTCACAAATAACAGCCATCGTTAACTTTGTTCCCATATTAATTGCATTAAAAGAAGTTTCCTCGCAAGCATGCTTGCCTAAAATTTGGATTAATTCCTTACTGCATCGTTCCATTACTGGTAAAAAACCATTTAGAATATCAAAATGAAAAGCTGGAGTTATAAGGCGACGTCGCTGTTTCCATAAATCGCCGTAGCTCGATACTAAACCGTTTCCTATAAAGTTATCAAGCATTTTGTAGCCCCAGGATTTTTTATTATATTTTGGGCTACTCAATAAATCCTCAATGACGCTTTGGTTGGAAGTTACAACTAATATTCTAGTTGCTAAATAATAACCAAATGTTCCTTCATATTGCTTATGAAATTCATCACTCATTTTCATAAACTTCTGTTGATCTAATAGGGCTGGTAAGTGACCAATCAGTGGCCAATCCCCAGGGATGATATCAACAGTACATTGACCTTTACGTGTGTAATATTTCCACCATGTAAAAACGAGGGTCAATATTCCAACCAAAATTGTTCCCAGCCATATAAAACAAACCATCGTGCTTTGTAACTGCTAAGAGACTTGCTAAGAAAGAAAATGAAACGTAGATTTAAAACATGACGAACTGTAATTTGATAATAAGTGGACAATTAAGTTTGTGCAAGCAGCGGATTTATTTTGTTTATCTTGTTATTCAGATGTTTATCTATTTGGTCTTTTGTCATAGAGCGTGTGATGCAAAATATGTACGTTATTGTTGTGTTATAAGTGCAAACTCGTGATAGGGTATAGAGTGTAAAGAATTTTTGTTTTAAGGGAGTATTATCAAGACTAACGTATGCAAAATCATAAAATAGGTGGTGGGATAGTGTTTTGTTCTTAGTTCATGCTTTTTAGTCTTTTGTTTCCTGAAAGCAAACCCTACTGAAAGATACCTGATTTTTATAAATTGTTTTCTAATTTTTGTTGCTGAGAGAATCATATTATTTTGACGTTTCATTTTCTTTCTTTCTTAGCAAGTCTCTTAGTAGTTACAAAGCACGATGGTTTGCCTCATATGGCTGGTAACAATTTTTGTTGGAATATTGACCCTCGTTTTTGCATGGTGGAAATATTACACACGTAAAGGTCAATGTACTGTTGATATCATCCCTGGGGATTGGCCACTGGTTGGTCACTTACCAGCCCTATTAGATCAACAGAAGTTTATGAAAATGAGTGATGAATTTCATAAGCAATATGAAGGAACATTTGGTTATTATTTAGCAACTAGAATATTAGTTGTAACTTCCAACCAAAGTGTCATTGAGGATTTATTGAGTAGTCCAAAATATAATAAACAAGAGCCACAAAGATGTGGTTAAATATTTCCTCCAATAGCTCAGAGCATAGATTGTAGTCGCAGTCGAACCCCACAGATTACCTTAAAGGAAGAAATTTTGGCGGAAAGAAAATTTGGCGGATTTGGCGGATTTCGCCAAAATCCGCCAAAATTTATTTTTTCCTCCATCCGCCAAATTTAATTTATTTCACGCATTCCCCAAATTTGTGCTATTTCAAGCCTTAAAACAGGTTTTTTTGCTTATTTGATAACGCTTTTGGTCAAAAATATCCTGCAACCGCCAAATTAAATTCCCGTCAAATTTACTTTATCCAGCTATCCGCCAAATTAAATTCCCTCTGAAAAAACTTTTTCGGCCATCCGCCAAATTAAATTCCCGCCAAAATTTCTTCCTTTAAGGTATCCTAAAGCCCCAACTTAGTAACTTAGATTTATTAAAGCCTTTATATTAAGCAATATCCGATGCAAAACACAATACAACCATATTCCTGCTAAAAATTGTCGTTATTTCATAGACATGTTCACAGATGATATAAGTCTAAAAACTTGTTAAAAAATTGCATGCAAATGATAGCCATTTTAACACAAAAATAAATGTATTTTATTCAACTAATATTGGTTTTTACCTTCATTAAGGAAATAAAATCTTAGATTTACAAGTTGATATTATTCTGAGACTCATCTGAGTAAGAAAGTGCCAAAATATCTTGTCTACTAAGGGACTAATATGGAAATATGGCAATATGAATTTGGGAGATATCGAAATATGTTGTACACATTAGTTTCATATGAAAAACTTCCTTGTCATCAATATTTTAAAGCACCATATTATACCATTCACAAATAAAAAGTTACTTAAAATGGATCTCCTTCTTTACAGATTTAGATTTCCAGTGCACAACATCTGTTACATTAGTATTCATGTGATAATATACCAAATTGTCAACCTTGAAATTGTCACATTTAGTTCAGTATTGCTAAATATTTACAACACTTTCCAGCAAACTTTTTTGTGAAATTTGTGTCTTGATAAACTAAACTCCATGACATTTGTATCATTGATCATTAAATCACATCTTGGAACAATAGAGTTCCTTGGTTCGATTATTGCAAGAATGTTAATCTTTGTTCATATTCTCATTATGTGCAACATTATCATTACATCATTGCCAGCAAGTTACATTGTATTGTCAGCTTTAGAGGTCGTCAGACTTTGTTGAATTTGTAATCCTGGCACCTGAATGTGAAAGGAAAGAAAAATTCAAAATTTCATAATGGGAAATAATCTCTTTACAGTAATCAATGCCAAATGTGTGGTCATTCACTGAAATCTCCCAAAAAAAAAGACTTTAAAAAAGTGAGACTCTGCTTGATGGTTTGAGCTATGTTTGCCATACATACTGAGCCATTAAAGAAGTTTACGGGAACGTACAAAAAGGACCAGAGGGTACGTACAATAAGGTACACTGGGAACATACAATAAGGTTGACGGGAAACATACAATAAGGTTCACGGGGAACATACACTAAGGTTCACAGGGAACGTACAATAAGGTACAAGGGGAACGTACCATAGACCTTTTTTCAAAGAGGCCACCCTGTTGAATAATTATGTAGTCCAGCAGAAAAACAATGATAAAACCAGTAATTATGCATGGCTCTATCATTGTTTTTATGGCTGGAGTACATAATTATTCAACAGGACGTCCTCTTTGAAAAAAGGTCTATAAGGTACAAGCGGAACGTACAATAAGGTACAATGGGAACATACGATAAGGTAAACGAGGAACGTACAATACGGTACACTGGGAACGTACGATAAAGTTCACGGGGAACATACAATAAGGTACACTGGGAACGTAAAATAAGGTACACTGGGAATGTACAATAAGGTACACTGAGAACATACAATAAGGTAGACGGGAACATAAATAAGGTTCACTGGGAACGTACAATAAGGTCCGTACACGGGGAACATACAATAAGGTACTGGGGAACGTACAATAAGGTACATGGGGTACGTACAATAATGTATACGGGGAACTGCACAATAAGATACACTGGAACGTACAATAAGATACACGCAGGGAGCGTCCAAAAGGCACCCTGAAAGCATTCAAAAAGGACCATGGGTAGTGTACAAAAAGGAAAACGTACCAAAGGATCCCAGAGAGCGCACAAAAGATACAAGGGAGGGGAGCATACAAAAAGGTAAACAGGGAGTAAAAGCATCTATTATGATCTAGTTTTCTTTTTAGCATCTGGCATCAAGGCTAGAAATGGGGCACTGAGAAGAGTGCAAGCTTTTCCAAGTTTTGACCATCTAGACGGGAGAAGACATAACTTGGACCCCCCAATATGGACCCCAATATGGACCCCATTATGGACCCCATTATGGACCCCAATATGGACCCCCGCAAAAATTGCAAATTGCATCACGACGCCACACAGTCGAATTGTATCATGGTTACCACATGTTTAATTTCATAGACCAGCTATTTATTTGTATTTCTTGAAATAAAATCATTTCATTATCAAAAATAACTTTGAAATTATGTTTTAGAACAAGGTCACACGTGTCTTAGCCACAGGGCACAGATCATACAAATTACAGACCAGAAAAATTGTAACGCGCTTAATTTATTAAATAATTAACACTTAAATAATTTATATATAACATGAAAATAATATATGCAATGAAAATGATGTATATGTTATTTAGAAGATTTCAATGACAAATTGTCAATCCGAAATATTGACAAAAATGACTCTTAAGTTATGTAAATAAGGACATTATCAAAAAAACTGAGGTGTATACACCAATTTACAACAAGTGTTTTTTTCATGCTCAATAGGATGCTGGCGGTGCAAATGGATATAGATTGCGATTCAATGAAAACATTAAATGCTCCAAGAGAGCTGTTTTAGAGATATGAAAATAGTACTTTTATTATTATTTTTATTTTCGTATGAACAGAGCATTACATAACTTCAAGTTTTGAAAGGACGTGTTTCTTCCACGAGAAATACGTTACGTTTCATGACAGAGTGACACTTTTCGATAAAAATATTGACAAGGCACTTAAGTGGGATACCTGCAAGCTTTATTTGGATCAAATATTTTAATTGTACCGAATGAGATGCCTTTGATATGAATAGATAAATATTGTCAAGAGGCAAACACTGGGAAGCGCAGTTTTAGAGATACAATTCTCATCAATTATTCTATTGTCCTTATGTTGACAAAATGACTTATTTTTATAAAATAATGATCAGATGTTCAAATATAAAGCTTCTTTAATCAACCAAAATGCTTTCCCGCCATTTTTGATGGGGTCCATAATGTGGTCCATATTGGGGTCCATATCGGGGTCCATATAGGGGGGTCCAAGTTATGTCTTCTCCCCCATCTAGACAATATATGATGGAAATCAGAAAGAAATTTATGCTCACCTTCTTCTCAAGTCAAGATAGGAATGGATTGGATTTCCATGTGTTTCAGCTTCTTTCTCCACCCTTCTTCTTCTCCTTAAAGGATATTATTTTTTTCCCGCTAAATCTTCGCGACGATTTTTAGTCACGTGACTGAAGAGCCTAGTGATAATGTGCAGCACGAATAAAGAAAACATTAACATCGAAAATGGAAGAAACGGAAAAAGGCCGTTTTAATAAATATTCCCCTATAGTAGGGAAATATTTAAAAAGCCTGGGGCTACAAATTAATGAATGCCTTGTTAGGAGACGGCTTAGTTTTGAGCTACGGCGATTTATGGAAACAGCGACGTCGGCTTATAACTCCAGCTTTTCATTTCGATATTCTAAATGGTTTTCTCCCAGTAATGGAACGATGCAGTAAGGAATTAATCCAAATTTTAGGCAAGCATGCTTGCGAGGAAACTTCTTTTAATGCGATTAATATGGGAACAAAGTTAACGATGGCTGTTATTTGTGAGACTTCGATGGGTTACAAAATATCTTTAACCAAGGAAAGTCATGATAGTGATTTCAATTCTTTGTTCGGAAATGCTACAAATTTAGTGTCTAAGCGAGTCTATAGACCTTGGCTGATGAATGATTTTATCTATTCATTAACCCAAGATGGTAAAACATTCTTTAGCCAACGTGATGCGTTAAGAAACTGGGTTACATCTATCATTGAAGAAAGAATCCGGTTCCGTAAAAATGAAGCAGGTGATCAAAGTTTACGTCAGCCGAAACGAAAGATTGTGATTGACGTTTTATTAGACGCTTACGAGAAAGGAGAAATCGGCATCGAGGGTATGGTTGATGAAGTTACGACATTACTTTTTGCAGGTTACGACAGTACTTCATCAAGTTTTGCTTTTTCTCTCTATTGTTTAGGTCGTAATCCTGAATGTCAGGCTAAACTCTACGAAGAGATTTCGGAATTTGGTAAAAATGAGAATTTCAATTTCGATGATTTAAAAAGAATGGCTTACTTGGATTTAGTCATTAAAGAAACATTACGGTTGCATGTCATCTTAAACGTTTTTTCAAGGGATATCAAGGAAGGAACCATACTTGGTGGTAAAATTTTTCCAGAATGTATGCTGTTAGTTGATGTCCGAAACCTTAACCATAATGAAGAAAATTGGGACAACCCGATGTCTTTCATTCCTGAAAGATTTGAGAAATTTGATGAAAGGAAAAAAGACAAGGCTTTTATGTTTATACCATTCTCAGCCGGGCCACGAAATTGTGTCGGGCAACGGTTCGCAATGATGGAGTTAAAGATAGCATTGTTTCATTGCGTGAAGAATTTTGAGATTTTTTCACTTCAAAATGAATCTGAGATTGAACAAACTTTCCAAGGAGTAAACACGTCTACTAACGGTTTACATTTGAAAGTGAAACGAAGAAATATCGGCTCTGAATAGGAGTCTTTGAACACTCTTAGATGATGGAACAATTTTAAAAACAGTGTGCCAAAAAACAGTCGAATGATGAACGATAAACTAAGGCACTGTTTTATCTGTGAAAGATTATGAAAACTGATGAAAACTAGAAACCTACTGTACTTACAGCTAACTATCCAAAACTTTGACATAATTGGGGGCAAATCAAGTGATTTGAGTGTTGAGTGGACTTTTGGATGCATTTCTTTTTTTTGAATACGTTTAATCAATTCATTTAATTGATGAAGACTGACATTATAATAAATACTAAACCCGGGTATAACTTGTCTGACACAGAAGTTATTATCATGAAAATGACTTTGTATATTTTAATGTTTAACTTTAAATTTACATGAAAAAATAAGGTTTTGTTTATAACCTTAACTCGAACAAATCTGTGTTCCTCCCGTGTGTGTTTGAGACTCAGTGGCGACTTGGCAGGGGGTGCAGGGTGTGCAGTGCACCACCCAGAAAGACCAGTAGCGGCCTGGCTTAATTTTCTTGGTGGTGCAAAGTATGAGATTGGCGCCCCTGGTATTTTTGTCCTTATTTGCGCCCTCCACCATTAAGTGAAAATATTAAACTGTAAGAGCAGTGACTGCTTGAAAGTAACGCTCGGAATCTCTGAGTTAATAAAATTTTATTTATACGAAGGTGGTGGTAATGATAACTTGATATCTATTTCCTTGTTATTTCCTGGTCTTACTTTACTCTCCATTAAAGATCAATAGCTGAAAGAGGCCCCCAAAATTCGAAAGATGGTAGGAATAAGGGTTCTTTGTAATTCTGGCGCCGCAGGCAAAATAATTTGGTTTAAGAAAGCTTAAAAGATATTCTAAAAATGAGAAAGTTAGTCTGCATAGGACCACAAAAACCACAGCGAGCAGTTTCGATCAATCTATCATTTTGGGGGTGAGCATCCTCTTTAACCCCTGGTGGATACACAACACTTCTCTTGTTTTGACTTTTCGCAATTCAATGTTGATAGTAGCTTTGAAAAATTTTGTAAAATAAAGCTAAGCGCCGCAGGCGAAAAAAAATTTACATTGCACTTACAGAAGGCGCTAAAACGTGTCAAAGGGCGCCAAATCGCCCAACCAAACATCAAAAAAAATTTGGCGCCCCCTTGTAAAGCTTTTTTGGCGCCCCTCTCAGGTCTTTCTGGGTGGTGCACTGCACACTCTGCACCCCCTGCCAGGCCGCCACTGATAGCAAAATATATGCAAACGTACTGCATGAATACTTTGTCTGCTTCATTTTTCTTATAAAAACAGAACAGTTAAGGGGACAGAGATGGATTTCTATTATGAACAGTTTACAATAGAAAAGACAAAGGAGCAATCCGCTAAGGAATTCTCGTCCTTCATCCAGCTACGCTATAACATATCCCTGGCCAGGATAAAAAAACTCAACGCAAACACGTACACTGACATCCTTCACGAAGACGATCTTAGAGATATGCTTTTCCGAATTTTGCCTTTCCTTATTAACAAAACTTCACACAGAAACTTAGTTTTTGTGCAATTCAGATTGAGATATATTTGATATTTTCTGTCTTTTGTCTCAAATCCACTACTAGATGATTATCAATAACGACTTCTGAATGCTTCTATTCAGAATCCTTAGTGTCATTATACTCATGACGAGTGTATTGAAATTTCTTATTAATGAATTAATAGCGTTTGCTGTTTTATTACAGTTTTTTCATTAATTTATTTTTGTGTCGTTACATTTTTTTATTTCATTTTTTGCACCAAGAGCATTGCGAGGAATATCATGTCAGGTTGTTTGATGGGTGTTGAACATGATTTTATTTCATAAAATCTCCGTCGATTTAAGATTGGATAATCGAGACTAATCTCTATAACCTTGGAACCCAGACCTCCATCAGCCTTGATCGTTTCTTTTCGCAAAACCACAAAGAAGGAAGCAGACGTACCTCAAAACTACATCAACAAAAATCAAAGCTGAGAATCTAACTTAATCCAGCTTAATCATACAAATCGATCCATAGCTGTGAGTTAAGCATGGTCGAACCAACTGAGGAGGCCCCGGGGGGGGGAGGGGGTACTAGGATTAATGGGTGTCGGGTATGTGCGTGCCAGACCTCTGGACCCTTACCCTTAGAGAGACTGAATTTTGGTGAAAAGGTGACCCTTAGAGAGACTCAGTGTAGAAAAACCCAACCCTTAGAGAGACTCGACGCAAAAAGTAATCTTTAATATAAGGAGACTTCCCATAATTAGCCACATTCCGCGGACGCGGTCAGATTTGCGTGTAGGGATAAATTTTTCAAAATGGTAGATTTCACTTTCGTTTTCAGTTAAGCGGCTAACATGGATCTGAGCACTATAAGAAAAATAAATAAATTTAGCAAAGAAGAAGCTGAGGAATGGCTTAGAAACATAGGTTTGGCTGTTTCTGGAAGTAGGGAAGTCCTTATAAATCGAATTATCAAATACAAACGCTACCCAAAGCTTGTGGAAAAACTTAAATCAAAGGCAAAAAGGAACTACTCTTTTGAATGTAGCTTAGACCCAGTCAATATACCCTCTGCAAATGCTCGTTGGAGTGTGAATGATAAAACTTTACCAAACGTTTCAAGAACTGCATTCATGAAATATTCTTCCAACAAAAAACAGGGCAGTCAAGGTCAACAAGAAAAGGCCTTTAGAATGCTTCAAAGTAGAAAGATATCCACAATAAAAACATTACATGACGAAGAGTCAAATGAGTTGTATGTGAAAGCTATGGTTATAAAGTCCTATGGTTCTGTGGCAAGACCTGCTGTTATTCTTTTCCGAGGAGGTTTTCCAGTCAAAGCTCATTGCAATTGCCCTGTTGGTGCTAGTGGAATATGCTGTCATGTGCTTGCTGTCCTATTATTCTTAAAACATTTTCATGAAACTGGGGAAAAATTACTCCAACTAACCTGCACACAACAGCTTCAAAGGTGGCACAGAAGAACAAACAAGGGGTCGATTCCAATGGCTCCCTTGAAAGAAATAAGTATAAGGTCAGCTAAAAGGAGGAGCATAAAAAGCTTGAAAGTGAGTGCTGCAGACCCAGACAAATCAAAATGTAAAAGAAATGTGACTTCGATTATCAAAAATTTAAATCAAAAACTAAATGCTTTGCCATCAGTTACTGAACATGTTCATTCAGTACTGTCAAAATCTGAAGTTGGACAAAAATCATCTGTTGGGCAACACTTGTCGCACCTTTTCAAACTAAATCAACTTGGAGATCATGAATATATTGGGAAAAAGGAATTCGAGGAGAACATTTTAAGTATAGACAACAAAAAGCTAGACAGAATACACAAGTATATAAACAATGAAATTATTGATGTTACTAGTAAACCTGATTCTTCCCAAAATATCACAACTGATGATATAATTTTACAAGGAGAACTACCAATTATTCTAATAAAAAAACACAATGTCTATGATACTTCAAGTGAAAGTTATAAAGAAATAGAAAATGACATAAATGTTCAACTAGAAGAAAAAAACATTCAAAATATCAAGCTAGATTTAAGTTTTTTGCAAGCCCCTTTACCTAAAGGAACCAACTATGTAAATGTTCAACAAAACAGTGATGAGTGGCATAACACAAGAAAAAAACGTATAACTGCATCAAGAGTAGGACCCCTTCTTGGATTAAATGGAAGTGATAAATTCAATGAAACATGGGATGTTGTTTTAACTGGAAAGCCTGGAAAGGATATTTCTGGTTTTGAAAATATTAAACGTGGTTTAAAACATGAAAAAGATGGCATCAATTATTTTGAAAAAGTATCAAAATGTTCAACTCAGGCTTGTGGATTTTTTTATCACCAAGACGACTCAAGATACGGTGCAAGTCCTGATGCACTTGGTCCGGGTGGTATACTAATTGAGATCAAAACTAGAGCCAAAGTGAACAATCCAGAACCACTCAAAAATTTGAATAATAGCCCTCATTATTATACACAGTGTCAAATGCAAATGGCCTGTACCAGCGCCCACAGCTGCATACTAGTATCGTATTGTCCCGAAACTGATGAAGGAAATTGTTTCATGATTAAAAGAGACAATACGTTAATCAATATCATGATGGATGTCTGTAAAGCTATTGCAACAAGGACTATCATTGAGACCTGGCCATATTGTGATCTTGACGATTATCGAAATCTTGGTAAAAAACTAACAAACTGTACATTAGATTTTGAACGATTAAAACCACTGAAAACGCTTATCCGAAAAAAAACTAAAGATATCCCTTTAGTTACATTTTATGACCAAATAGATTTCGAAATGCTATGATTTGCTTTCAAGGAACTGTTGGTTGATATGATAAGATAATATAATATATTATATAATATACGTAATATTTTAGCATATATATATTTTCATTCTTTGGGACCAATAGGTGGCAATGTTATATTTACAATGTGACATAGCATCTGCCAAACAGAGCTTAGTATATCATTTTGATTCAAAGGCCAAACTTTGTTGAGAATTGTCCAGTCTCTTACCCGTCCAATAAACCGCTCAACATGTATTCTTGTGGATGCTATGTCAAAATTTCTATGAATTTCTTGTTCACTGAATTGGTCATTTTCTTTTTGCTTAGGACGGTTTAAGTAGATACCTTTAATGGCACAGAGGTCTTGAACTGAAAACCCTCTATCACTCATAAGTTCATGCTCTTCTTCAACAAAACGTAGAATATCAGTTTTCTCTGTAATATCTGAGTCAGAAATCGATCCCGGATAAATATCACTAAATACAACTCCCATACCATGGGCTGCAATTCCAACAAGTGCTTTCCCAGTTTGTGTGTTTTTGTAATGAGAAAACATAAGAGAATTAACCTCATAATTGGTCGCACATTGGAACTTGAATTCAGTGGCATCTATTACTAAATCTGTCAAGCCATGACCAGTTGTAACAAATGCTTCTGGCATTTTTGTAACCAAAAATTTGTGCCCAGGTCGAAGGTCGATACGATTGAAAACAGTTGCGCTTAGAATAGTCCAGCCATTAAAAATTCTTTGTATTGTAGTTTCAGAATTTCTCAAATAATACGCCATGAATCTAAGGTCCAGTGCGTGACGACAAATTGTTAAAACGATTAACAATTGGGTATCCAAATCAATCAATTTAGGTGAAACAATTCTATCGGTACAGTGACATAGAAGGTGTGTATAAGGTGCCAGACAGTCTCTAATCAAATTAAACTCTTCTACGGATAAACCACAATAATATTGAAACATTTTCTGATTGACTTTAATATGTTCATATGTAAATGTTTGACTTTCTAAATCTGCCAATTCACCAACAACTTTGAGATAACTAACTTCCCAATCAAAAGCTTTTGATTTTTCCAATTTTAATTGTTCCCTAAGTTTATTTATTTCAGCATTTCCATCATTTATCTTCTGTTTTAAGACTTCACAAGATTCTGATCCTTTAATGTTTATAAAGTTTGATGTTTGTAGTTTATTTTTACTATTTTCCTTTTTACTGTTAGGATTTTTACGACTTCCTCTTGTACGTTTGGGTTTTTTACTTTGCTGTTGAGATTGTAAAATTATAGAATCTGCAGTACGCAACTTGTCTTTGATTTTTTGAAAACATAAGAGATTTTTGTTGTTATTACCAGAAGAAGATTTATTTCGCTTCTTTGCTCGTTCATATTTAATCTTCATCAGTTTGTATTGTGATTCAGGAACTATAACGTCTGGTAAATCATTAGAAGATGATCTGAAACCTTTGCTCCAATGTTCAGAACATATGACACCAAATTTCCAATTAAATCCTTCTGTTTTGAAAAGTTTTTTATACTGTTTTCGCAATTCAGGATCCTTTGGCAAACGATGGAATTTAATAGGATTACCATTAGAGTCTTTCGATCTGAAAGTATTAAAACACAAGCTGGAACTGCAGCTACTTTTCATTGTGAAAACAACTTCAATCTGAACTTTTCCTCTCAATTTTGGTTTGTTTTGGTTTGGAATTTTCGCAAGATGGCGCATATCATCAAAAAAGTCCCTACAGCTAGTTACCAGGCCCTTTTACGGAATGTGGCTAATTTAAAGCATATTCTTTCATTGTTTTTTCAAACAAATGAATAACACATTTTTAAGCAACACAACGAATTATTTCAATAGTATCATTGTAAAACGCTAAAATATTTTCCTTACAAAATACAAATCATAGAAATTATGACTTTTCAAATTAGAACGGCGTATATAAAAAACTAACAAACAAAAAATAGCAAATAACAAAAGATTTTTTACCATCACGAGTTCTAGAGGAATTTTCCTTACCATGACAAGATACCTTCAAATATTTTTTTTGCTGGAGTATATTCAAAAGAGTGCCATGATATGATGACCAAGAAGAGTGTAATGAATGCATACTGTAACCCCTGTAACCTCAACCGAATTGAAAATTCTTGCTATGGCGACAGTAAAAAATATGTTCCGTTCGGGTCCCGACCGACCAACTTGGCAGACAAAAATTCCTAGTCGGATGATGAGTCGGAAAATTGTCGCAATTTTTCATCAAGCGAGAGAATAAATATTAAAAACTATACTTTGAAACCATTTTCCAAAAAACCCGACTAAATTTACTACCGAATGACCAACTAAATTTTAAGAAGATTTTTGACGCGAACGGAACATATTTTCGATTGTCGCCTATAAATTTGAGTATATATGCAATATGGCAAAACGGAGGCAAAACCTGCCTCACTTTTGGTGAACCTCATTCAAGAATAAAGTCAAGAGTTAACCATTACCTTACTTACAATGAAAATATTAAAAAAAAAATCTTGTTGTCAAGAATTGTCATAAAATCAAAAATTGCAAGAAAATTTGAGCAGAATGAAAATCTGGCGGAAATCACTATTCCTATCCTACTGTTGACTTGAATTTGAATTTTGAATTTTTGTCTTTCTAAGATTTTCGAAATATCTACTACAAAATAATAAAAACCCTGATGATATAACCTATACGAGGTTTTCAAAAAGCCATCAGGGTTGTAGTAGGAAAAATGCAGAAATCTTAGACAAGCCCTTTTCCCATTAGTTTTAAGTTAAGCAAGATACAAGATAAGATACAAGATAAGATAAAGGGCGCATGGCAAAAAATGCACAAAATGTTTTTTGATTTATATTATGACACAATATCAGTCAATACTTTCAACAGTTTCAATAAGTTCCTTACAGGGAACCAGCAATCGTGGTGTGGATCCCAAGATCCTTGCCAAAGTTTGAAGCTCGAAGATGAACAAAAGCAAAAGCAAAAGCAAAAGCATATCAGGAATGATCCACAAATCAACATTTCACAGCCAAACTTTTAGTCCTCGCTTTTGAGTCTGCCATTATTATAAACAAAACGATATAAGACCCTATCTTCTTTTTGAATTATATACAAAAAAGAAACAGGGAGACCTGGCTTACATTAAAACTAAAATTTCTCTTATTTTGGTAGAAATGCGCTCGCGCCTCCGTCAGAACGCCCGTTTCCCGCCTTGACCATGCGAGCAAAATCATACGGCTTACGGGAATCATACTGATTTGCAGCCGGGTTTACAGCAAAAAGGTGACCCTTAGAGAGACTAGGGTGTTTTTACCAACCCTTAGAGAGACTAGGGTGTTTTTACCAACCCTTAGAGAGACTTTAGAAGGGTGGAAAAACCGACCCTTAAGGCACGCACATACCCATTACCCATTTTTGCCTAAGTACCCCCCCCCCCCGGGGAGGAGGCATTGACAGAGGCTACGAACCCTGTCATTGGCCCAAAAGACACTGAGCCCTCTGGAGAAAAACGACCTCTACAGGAAGATGAAGCTCCTTCAAAAGCCATTTCTTTTAAAAGAAGAAGGTTGGAGCCAGAAGCTGAGGACGCCATACACGATTGGCAACTGCCAGAGGAAATGAATTCTTACGCTCGCAAGTTTTTTCTACAATTTGTAAAGGAGAAGGAACTTAAAGACAGTGTTTCCAAGAACAATCCTATCCCTAAAAATTTTTTGTGCAAGGCACCAAAAATGGACGAACACTTTAGAGAATTAATGGAGGAACGACGTCGAAGGGGAGAGATAGAGCTTGACCACGTTTTTGAGAGTGTTCAGAGTCGGATCTTGCAAGTAATGGGTCCATTGGCAAAGGTTTGGTTTATCTTGGAAGAAGTTTTTCAAACCAAGTCCTTTGAAGAAGTGGACATGGCAGAACTCCTGGATTACATTGACAGTACCATCCTGTTAACTGGTCAGGCTTTCAACTCTGTTTCTTATCGGAGAAGATTGAATATTCTCAAAGCAGTTGGCACTGAGAACACTAAAGCAAAAGCCACTTTGAAGGAACATTCTGAGTTATTGAATGGTTCAGATAAGGAACTGTTTGGTGAAACCTTCAGAAAGCATGCTATCGAAATTGCAAAAGCCAAGAAGAAGTCGAGAGAGGTTTACGAAGATAAAGACCATCGCAGAGGTTCGAGTCGTGGAAACAGACGGCCCAATCATGGGGGCCCCTCATTTAGGAAGTTTCAAAATGGGGGGCGAAGCTACGAGGACAACTCCGAGACTTCATCAACATCAAATTCAAGACCATCAAGTAGAAGATTTGGTTGGTCAGGACGAGGAGGTGCATCCAACTATCGGAATAATAAATTCAAACGATTCAACAAGGCTCCACGTCAAGGAACAAACATCGGTAAGAGCCACTCACTTGTTAAAAAGGAGGGCATCTTTCACCAATATGGCTTCAGAAAATTTTCCAGAAATATTTCCACTAACCCAGCTAAAAAGGGTACATCCAATGATTCGAAAACTGTTCCCAAAACACCTAGTAGGGAATTTCCCTTTAGCAGGAAGGTTAAAATATTTTGTCACTCAATGGGAAAAATTAACAAGCAACCCAGAAATTTTGAATTGGGTCAAAGGTTTAAAAATAGACTTCTTAGAACAACCTTTTCAAAGAAAACTTCCTCATCAGGCAAAAATGTCCAAGGAGGAGAAGGATCTAGTGGATCTAGAGGTGGAAGCCATGTTAGAGAAAGGTGCAATCCGAAAAGTTCAGGATCAGAAGGGTCAATTCTTGAGCAATATTTTCTTAGTGACCAAGAAAACAGGGGGCAACAGACCTGTCATAAATTTGAAACATCTGAATGCCTTCATCCCCTACCTTCACTTCAAAATGGAGGGTTTACATTTGCTAAAAGATCTGTTGAAAGAGGGAGATTATTTATGCAAGATAGATTTGAAGGACGCTTATTACAGCGTCCCTCTTCACCACAGTCAGAGAAAATACATTCGGTTTCGTTGGGAAGGGCAGCTATACGAGTTCTTATGCCTATGCTTTGGCCTGGGACCTGCGCCACGAATTTTTACAAAATTGCTGAAAATTCCAATAGCTCTTTTGAGGAGGATAAATATCAGGCTCATCATATATCTAGACGACATCCTTTTGATGGCACAATCCATTTCAGAATTAGAAATGGCAAGAGATACTCTGATTTTTCTCTTTCAACAACTGGGATTTGTCATAAACTTGAAGAAATCTGTTCTAACCCCATGTCAAAAGACAGAATTTTCGGGTTTGGAGGTGGACTCAGTGGAAATGTCCCTGACAGACTGACACTGCCACAGGAAAAAGTAGACAATCTCAAACAGAAATGTTACAAGCTGATCGTACATCCTCAAACTACCCTAGGGGAAATGGCCAGTCTCTTGGGCCATCTTTGCTCAACAGCTCAAGCTGTTCTTCCAGCTTTTCTTCAGATGCGATATCTTCAGCATCAGTACATCCGGATGACCAAACTGAGTCAGGATCCACAGTTTTCATATGATCTGAACGAAAACAGTGTGCAGGAGCTGGAATGGTGAATGAACAATCTAGAACTTTACAATGGGAGGTCCCTGTTGAAACCCTCCAGAAAAATAGTGATCCAGACGGATGCCTCAAAGAAGGGTTGGGGCGCTTTTTGTCAGAACCAGAGGACAGGGGGGCGCTGGACTCTTCTAGAGAGTGGGAGACACATAAATGTGTTCGAACTGAAGGCCATTCACCTCGCCTTGTTAACTTATCACAAAATGTTCATATTGAGGAATGTACACTTTCAAACGGACAACATGTCAGCCCTAGCATACCTTGTGAAGATGGGGGGGGACAAGGAGCCAGGAGATGGTTTAATTGTCCAAAGAGATATGGGAGTTAGCACTGAACCAAGGGATCACGATTACAGCAGAATACCTCCCGGGGATTTACAACTTTGTAGCAGACTGGGAATCCAGAAATTTCCACGATTCCAGCGAATGGCAACTAGACAAGAGAGTTTTTCAAAAAATTTGTCAGGGTCTAGGGATCCCAGCATTAGATCTTTTTGCATCAAGGGCCTGTCACCAGCTTCAGCTCTACGTAGCTTGGAAACCAGATCCAATGAGTCAGGCAGTAGATGCATTCCAATTGAATTGGAAAGACCAAGGACTAACATATGCATTCCCACCGTTTTGTCTCATAGGGAGAACACTGACAAAGCTGAAGTCAGAACAGGCAACTCAAATTTTGGTGACCCCACATTGGCCAGCTCAATCGTGGTACAACCAGATTTTGGAGTTGTGCGTAGCAAACCCTATTCTAATAAGCCCAAGGCCGTTTTTGTTAGCAAACCCTCAGGGGCAAGAACATCCTTTGGTAGAGAACCAAACGTTGAGTCTAGTGGCATGGAAAGTGTCAGGAAAGGCCTTCTTGCAGAGGGCATATCAACAAGGGCTTCAGACTTTATCATCAAGGCCAGGCGAGATGGTACTAGAGCTAATTATGAATCGGCCTGGGGCAAATGGGTTCGCTGGTGTGGTGAAAAAAAGGCTAATCCCAATGAATGTGATCTAAACTTGGTGTTGGATTATTTAGCAAGCTTGTATGAGAAGGGGTATGAATATAGAACGATAAACTGTCATAGATCCGCTATTTCTGCCTATCATGGGAAGGTTGATGGTTTTGATGTTGGAAAACATCCTAAGGTTTGTTCCCTCTTGACAGGAATTTTCAATCAGAGGCCCCCTAAGCCTAGGTATCTTTTTGTCTGGGATGTGGACCAAGTGTTAGGTTATCTGGAAAGTCTACCTGAGAATGAGACTTTGTCAGACCAGCTATTGAACCTGAAGTTAACAGCACTCTTGTTTTTGACTTCATCTGGACGGTGTCATGAAATTTGTTATTTGGATATTAGATATAAGGTGAAGACATCAAACTCATTCAAGTTTTACTTCAGTAAAGTCACTAAGTCTTGGATACAGGGAAAACCTCCTCCTGTCTTAGAGTTTAAGGCATTTTCTAGCATGAAAAGGATGTGTGTGGTTTCTTGCTTATCAGATTATCTGGAGAGGACTAAGGAATGGAGAGGAGATGGACAGAAAAACCAACTTCTACTCAGTCATTTGAACCCCCATAATGAAGTCAAATCTTCCACCATTTCAAATTGAGTGAAGAAAGTGCTGAGCCTCTCTGGGATTCATGTCTCTAAATATAAAGCTCACTCTTGCAGGTCTGCATCAACTTCAAAAGCCAAAGTTTTGGGCTTGTCAATGAAAGATATTTTAAAACGAGGACAGTGGTCAAATAAGTCAACTTGGCAAAGATTCTATAATAAGGAGATAGAGGAGGAACCCCGACCGGATATCATTTTTGAAGGGAGGTATAAAGCTTTGAACCAAGGCTGATGGAGGTCTGGGTTCCAAGGTTATAGAGATTAGTCTCGATTATCCAATCTTAAATCGACGGAGATTTTATGAAATAAAATTAGCTAATTATGTAAGGGCGCGAAGCGCCCGAAATATAATTACGATTTTATGAATAAAATCGAAGTACGATTTAAGATTGTCCCACCCTCCAGCCCCAAAAACATGCGTTGATTTTGCATTTTATTTTCATTACACTATTGCTGATTCTTTTTCTTATTTTACAGGAAGCAGATGAAGACGCACTCTCAATTGACATATTGAAGTTTTATTGTCTCAGAAATATATTCCACTGAATGTTATTCTTTTTAACCTACATGTCTCTTTATTGTCTCAATATCTAGAGGTTTTATTTTGATCCTTTTTGTCCGAGTGATTCTCTTTCAGTCTGAGTTCCAAGGTTACACGCGATTAGTCTCGATTATCCAATCATATTATTCATAAAATCGTAATTATATTTCGGGCGCTTCGCGCCCTTACATAATTAGCTAATTGTTTGTCATGGGGGTAAGTCAGCACAGAGCATGCATTTTAAGAACATTTTTAGGCTTCAAATCCAAAAAACTAAGAACATCCGAAGGCTTCGAAAATTTTTGATGTTCTTATAAAACGTGTATTCATAAGTTTAATATCGTGTGTTTCGGAGAAACCTTTTTAAATTCTGAAATAAGTGACGACGATCCGAGGTTAGCTATTGAACACTATACGATCGAAAGATGCGACCACCCCTCTGATTCTAAGGGAGGTGGAGTCTGTGTTTATCGAGACCACTTAGGTCTCCAGCCAAAACCTAACTTTACTAATTTAGACGAATGCCTAGTTTTCGAGATGAAAACCGGTGTAGACCGGTTTTTTCTTTGTGTATGTTACCGTTCTCCAAGTCAGAATTCTGACGAGTTGAGGTTTTCACTCATAAATGGGAGACACCCATAATAAACATTAATAACTGCTCTCCTTCTGCTTCGATCTTTCTTGGGGATTTCAATGTTAAGAATTCTGACTGGTGGGATGGTGACGTCACTGATGCGGCAGGCAGGGATATTCAAGATCTAGCAACCCAACATGGCCTGAAACAAATCATTGATGGTCCCACTCATTTACCTGATAACTCATCTTCTTGTATCGACCTAATCTTTTCATCAGCAGATTATTTAGTCCACAAGAAAACTTTAAAACTAACTATAGATTAGACAATATTCCTCTAGATGAATCTAAAATATTAGCCTTGATCCGTGCGCTCGATATAAACAAAGCTCATGGTTGGGATGACATATCCATCCAGATGATAAAAATTTGCGATGAATCCTTGGTTAAGCCTCTTATGAAGATCTATCAATTTTCTCTTGAGTCTTGTATTTTTCCTGATAAATGGAAGAAAGCAAACGTTGTCCCAGTATACAAAAACAAGGGGGACAAGAGCGTACTTAAAAATTATAGACCAGTGTCTCTTTTGCCTATTCTTGGTAAAATTTATGAAAAATGCATCTTTGACTCCGTCTACAGCTATTTCGAAGAAAATCAACTTTTCACAAATTCTCAGTCAGGTTTTCGTAAAGGAGACTCTTGTGTATCTCAGCTGTTATCCATAACGCATGATATCCTCAAAAATTTTGATGTAAACCCACCCTTAGACACCCGAGGTGTCTTTTTAGACATTTCTAAGGCCTTTGACCGAGTTTGGCACGAAGGCCTTCTTTTCAAGCTTAAGTCATATGGGGTTTCTGGCTCTCTCCTTCTTTTGATCCAAAATTTTCTATTTGGAAGGTCACAGAGGGTAGTTCTTGATGGTCAATCCTCTGAATGGACCCCGATTTCAGCAGGTGTTCCTCAGGGTTCCATTTTGGGACCCCTCTTTTTCCTGGTATAAATTAACGATCTCCCCGAACATATAATTTCCTTGATAAAAATATTTGCTGATGACTCAGATTCGCTGTTCTCAAGAACTGAACAGTGACTTGCAGAAGATAAATGGGTGGGCTCATCAATGGAAGATGTCCTTCAACCCTGATCCTTCTAAACAGGCCGTTGAAGTCTACTTTACAAGGAGGGTAAACCTAGATCCTCCAGTAATTACATTCAACAATTTACCCATTGCGGTTCAAGATCATCAAAAACATCTTGGTCTCATACTTGATCAAAAGTTAGCCTTTGATCGTCATCTTGATGAAAAAATTAAAAAAGCCAATCGAGGTATTGGTCTCATCAACCGGCTTCGCGAATTCCTCCCACGGGACTCACTTCTCACTATTTACAAAGCCCATGTAAGACCACATCTTGATTATGGAGATGTAGTATACAATCGTCCAGGTAATTCCACTTTCTCTGAAAAATTCGAATCAATTCAATACAATGCCTGTCTTGCGATAACAGGATGTTTCAGAGGAACATCTAGAGAAAAAATTTATCTTGAGCTAGGTCTTGAAAGTCTAGCGGACAGGCGACTTAGCCGCAGACTTATTCTCTTCTATAAGATAATTAATGGCTTTGCGCCAACTTATCTTTCTAATATCCTTCCTCCCCCTACAAAAATCAAAAAAGGTTGGGGTTAATAGGATTAAAACGCTTAAAAAGCTCCGTTTAAGCATTTTTAATGTGTTTTTAAGCAAAAAACGTTAAAACGCGATCTTATAAGCAAGTGAGCTACTGCCAAAGGCTCTAATTAGCATATTTCCATGGTGCTGAAGCGATTTAGAGGAGTTAGAACCGGCTGGGAACAGTACTTTTACCAGAAAACCGGTTTTTAGGCCTCCGGTATCCCCTGGGCTTACCCTGTAAGTTTTAGAAACTCTTTCATTTGGTGGGTTCGAACCCCGGTCGGGTCGATATTACAAGGTTTAAGATAAGTTTAAGATACTTCCACCCGTCGATGATACTCCCGACCGTCAAAATGAGATACTCCCGACCGTCGATGATACTCCCGACCGTCGATGATACTCCCGTCCATGTAAGGAAAAAAATTTGCCGGGATACCTAAGGCACTCCCCAAGGGTTCTGCCCCTTAACGTAAATGTTTTCTAGGTTTTTTCAAAGCATTTTGATATAGAAAATGGGATGGGGCATGGTCAGATAGTCCCCCATCTCATTTTCTATATCGAAACGCTTCAAAAGAACCTAAAAACATTTACGTTAATGCGTAGAGCCTCATGCGGCCATTGGGGAGTGCCTTAGGTACCCCGAGTTGATCTACCATTCATCGATTTGGAAAGTAACTCAGAAAATGAAGGGCCTAGGGCCTAAAATCTATACTTTTCAAAAACGACGGACCTTGGGAAGGGCCAAAGGCCTAGTGAGGAACAAATTCAATAGTAATAAACAAAGCAAAGATCGGTCACATTATAAATTTCGACTTACGGTGTTTGTTTCCATGACAACAGGATAAAATATGCTCCACTCTGAAGGTATGACTCCCCTGAGATAGAAAAAATATTACGGATTCTGGAGAGTTTTTTTCATGTTGTAGTTGTTCACAGAAAAAAAGTGTTGATAAGAGAGAAGTGAGAAGGTGAAAAGTTTCAGTATAACGATGGCTTCTCCTGGGATTGGCCTATATATATATATAAATTTTACAATCAAAATCTATTTCTAGAAAAAAGATTGGACCTAGAACCAAGTTCAGTGAATTGGTTTTAAGTCGATCTACTGAAACATTTTCATTATCAGTCACCTGATTGAGAAGTGACTTTGCTGGTCTACCTCTTCTAACATTTTTATCATCGTTAAAAGTTAAACACTTAACATTTCTCTCCGAGGACATTCTAACCACGTGTAATGCATAGTTGCGCTGTTGCAACTTTATAAATAAATTTAATCTGACGTACCACATATTTGATGCAAACGATCAATATCAATAACATATCTAAAGTCACCATTGCTCTCGTCACAAAAGCGAAAGCCACCACGAACCATACGCCTCAAAAAATACTCATATGCCACGTCCAAACGATCATACTGATATTGAGTAAGATTCCAATTCTGACAAGAATAACACAAACGACTACGCACAAAACTATTCAAGAACATGACTCTGGTTCTTAAATTTATCGTGAAATTTTGTAATAGATTTGACATTTCAGCAAATTTCGATTGAGATATTTGTATGCGCTGGTTAATTTCGGAGTCGCCTGTGTTGGGTTCATCATACTTGATAACCGAGCCAAGATATCTGAATTCAACGACATTTTTCAGAATCATTCCTCTTAGAGTTACGATTGACTGAGGATATTCTGTGTTGCAATTAATTATCATAGTTTCAGTTTTTGAGACATTTATTGTCAAACCGAATTTCGAAAATAAATTATCAAGAGTTTCTGCAGCTTTCTGAAGACCTTCTCGAGAATTAACAAAAAGGACGAGGTCATCAGCATAGCCACACCATTCGAGAATTAATTTTCCAGCGAGCTTTTTCCCTTGTTCTCTAAGAGCCGCTCTTTCATCTCTGGTGAACGATTTCATATTGATACGGTACGTATGTTCAAAAAAATCAATTCTTTCCTTTTTCCCCTTTTCGATGAAGAGACGCATAACGAAGTCTATGTAAAGATTGAAAAGGAGAGGACTCTCTGGGCCACCTTGTCTAACCCCTGACGAAGTCGTAAACGTATTTTCCTCATACGTCAATGAAGTTTTCTCATAAAGAATGTTGAGAATATTTATCATTTTTGGTAGTTGATTAGGTCTGAAACGCAATTGTATCGATTTGAATAGCCATCTACGAGGGATATCGTCGAAGGCCGCCGATAGGTCTACGAACATTAGAAAGATTGGTTGCATTTTGCGATGAGATATTTGTTGTATCCTTTTGATGGTGTATATTCCATCGGTAGTTCCACGGTTTTTACGGAATCCATTTTGATGATCAGACAACTGGGATTCATACCAATTTCGAAGTCTGCTAAGGATAATGTTTATGGTAAGTTTACACACCGTAGAGCCAATACTGATACCTCTGTATTTCGTGGGGTCACTTTTAGATCCCTTCCCTTTCCATAATGTTTTCAAACGGGAATTTCCCCAGGATAGAGGGAGGTCAAGGAGGTTTTCCCAAAGATTGGTCATTATACGATGGACTACTTGGATCATTATCGGATGACTGTTCAATTTTTTCAAAAGTTCAGGCTCAATGTCATTACTTGCCTGGAGGATATTGATAGTTTATTCTTTTCTCTAATGTTTTGTCATCTTTTATTTTCAGATCAAAACATTCAATAGCACATAAAATTAAAAAGTAATTACAATTGTTTCATCAATTATTGAATGATCTTTATCCATGTTTTGATCTTATCACATTGTTGGATTATCATTGGCTTACTGACACAGTAATCAACACGTAATCAACATGGTTGTGCTCGATTGTCCGCTACCAGGATGTGGTTTCCAGACACCTGATCATGACGTCATTGGTGCAGCCGCTATCCTCAACCTTCACTCACACACACACATTATGAATCCGGTACCACAAGCTGCTCCACGACCCAGTGCCCCAAAGCTGATCCGACCAAAGATTCAGGACAACTCAACGTGTGAGGATTGGAATGCCTTCATTAGACGCTGGGACACCTTCCGCATTGGCTCTGGAATCACCGACCAAGCTGCTTCCACTCAACTGCTTGAATGTACAACCGAGAAGCTTGGAAATGTCGTCCTACGTGCACACCCAGACTTTACAACAAGGACTCTACAGGACGCGCTTACCACACTCAAGTCCATTGCTGTCATCCCAGTTGCTGTTGGCGTTCTTCGCTCAGAGTTAGCAGCCATGAGGCAAGACCCAGATGAGACTTTCCGTACCTTTGCTGCAAAAGTTCAAGGAAAGGCTGAAACCTGCGAGTTTACAACAGCCTACCGTACAAACTGTGCAAACTGTGAATCTGAGGTCGTCGGTGACGTTTATTACACTGACGAGGTTATTAGAGATGTTTTGTTAAATGGCATCTCTGACATGGACATACGTCGTGAAGCCCTAAGCACAGAGGGTATACAAACAAAGCCCATAACTGACATCATTGGCTTTGTCGAAACTAGAGAGACAGCCCGCAATGCAAACCCTTTGGCATCTGTATCAGCCCTCTCCGAGTATCGTAAATCTACCCGAGATCCTAATCCCAGAAGACAACAAAGAAACACTCCACCAGCCCCATCTACCTTTGACCAGTCGCTCATTGCCAACTGTCCTGGTTGTGGCAACTCGTTCCATCTTTACACCAAGAAGGCTCGTGGCTGGAATCGACGACCGTTCAGCAAATGTGAGAGCTGTTGGAGGAAGAGCAATTCATCGAAGCAAAACAACCCGTCGGCCAATACCATCTCCATCGTGTCCGACGATTCCCTTGGTCAGATCTCCGCCCTTGAAGTCCCAACACCAACGATCATGAGGAGCAAGACGCCTGCAATGCAACCAGACCGTCAACTCTTCAGCAAGAGCAGCTGGCGCAGGGTGAAGGCATCTGCACATCCCAAAGTGACCCTGAAAGTTGCCATGGAGTCTCGTCCATCAAAGTCTATTGATGTTTCTGCTGTTGCCGACACAGGTGCGCAATCAGACCTGTGGTCGTTAAGTGACTTTTTGAGGGCAGGTTTTAAGCTTTCTGACCTGTCGCCTGTATCCATGTCGTTAAACGCTGCCAACAAATCTCCAATTCGAATAGACGGCGCCTTCACTGCTTCGTTTGCTGGACGATCCTTCGACGGGAGAAACGTCACTTGTCAATCAACCGTTTATGTCAGCAAAGATGTATCGGAGTTGTACCTATCTTACGACACGATGGTCAACCTTGGCATTGTCAACCGTGGCTTCCCGCAGGTTGGTATGTATTCTGCTAACCCCAGCATTGACCCGGTTGTGCCTTCACCCGATACGGACGTAACTAGCATTTGTGGTGTGACAAAAACTGATGGGTCGATCTGCCAATGCCCAAAGCGTACCGAAGTCCCAAAACGCCCAACATCGCTTCCATTCCCTTGCGTCCCTGAAAACAACGACAAGATGCGTGACTGGTTGCTTGATCAATACGGCAGCTCCTCCTTTAACACATGCCCTCACCAACCTCTCCCATCAATGGACGGTCCACCGGTGGAGATACACTTGCAGGATAACGCAGTCCCTGTCGCTCGACACAAGGCTATTCCCGTTCCAGTGCACTGGCAGGAGCAAGTTCACAAGGATTTACTTCGAGACGAGGCACTCGGTGTCATAGAGAGAGTTCCTATCGGCGAACCGGTTGACTGGTGTCATCGTATGGTCGTGACCCGCAAGCCTGATGGAACACCAAGACGCACCGTTGATCTCTCACCGCTGAACAAATGGTGCAAACGCGAAACCCATAACTCTGAAGCTCCGTTCCATATCGCCAGGAGGGTACCCCGCAATACGTGGAAGACCGTCACAGATGCGTGGAATGGGTACCACAGCGTTCCGCTCAGAGAATCCGACCGCCATCTGACAACCTTCGTCACCCCTTCTGGACGATTTCGCTATAAAAGAGCACCACAAGGGTTCTTGTCTTCCGGTGATGGATATAATCGTCGCTTTGAGTCCATCCTAGCCGACTTCCAACACAAAGAAAGAATCGTTGACGACACCTTATTCTATGACACCAGTCTGGAGGAACACTGGTGGCGATCAATCGACTTCCTCACAACAGTTGGTCGTTCAGGAATCGTGCTCAACCCACAAAAGTTTCAATTCGCTGGCAGAGCCGTTGACTTTGCTGGATTCCGCATCTCAGATGAGAGAATAGAACCACTCCCAAAATTCTACAATGCCATAGAGAATTTCCCAACGCCCACCAGCACTACTGACATCAGAAGTTGGTTTGGCCTCATCAACCAGGTGGGGAATTACGCACAGCTTCGTGAACACGTGGAACCGTTCCGTCCATTTCTCTCTCCAAAACATCCATTCAAGTGGACCCCTGAGCTAGATCGAGCCTTCACAGCGTCAAAGAAAGCCATTGTTGAGGCTATTCGATCGGGTGTTGAAATATTCGACCTCCACCTACCTACGTGTCTCCGCACGGACTGGTCGAAGCATGGCGTCGGCTACTTTTTACAACAAAAACATTGTGACTGTACAGACGTCAATCCAATCTGCTGTCAGGATGGTTGGCGTATTACTTTGGCTGGATCCCGTTTCCTCAAGCCAACTGAGGAACACTACGCACCAATCGAAGGTGAGGCCCTCGCGATTACCTGGGGGCTTGAACAAACGAAATACTTCACCTTAGGTTGTGATCAATTGACTGTAGCTACCGATCACAAGCCTCTTATTAAAATATATGGTGACAGAACTTTAGATGAAATTCACAACACACGACTTTTTCGCCTGAAAGAAAGAAGCTTGCCCTGGTACTTTGGTGTCATTCATGTCCCAGGGAAGACCAATCTTGCCCCTGATGCTACATCTCGCCACCCATCACCATCCGACGAGGAGGAGTTACCTGATCACATGCTGCCCGAGTTCATGGTGGCTGCTGCCATCCGCAACAATGCTGAAAAGGTCACCTCGATCACCTGGGAACGCTTGTCATCCGAAACCCAAAACGATCAGAATCTTGCCCTCGTGTACCAAGCTGTTCTTGCCGGCTTCCCCGATAACTATCGTGACCACCCCGCTACGTCATCTTACTGGCAGTACCGTGACAGTCTTCACATTACAGATGGTGTCATCATCTACAATGATCGTGTTGTTGTTCCACAGTCGCTACGACCTGCAGTCCTTGATGCCCTTCATGCCGCCCACCAGGGAGTATCAACCATGGGTCTGCGTGCACGTTCCATCGTCTTCTGGCCAGGGATGACTTATGACATTGAGCATCGGAGACAAGCCTGCCAAGAGTGTATCCGTAATGCACCATCCCAGCCCTCCCTACCTACCTCGCCAGCCTCACCACCAACAACTCCATTCGAACAAAGCTATGCCGACTTCTTCGACTGCGTTGGACAGCACTACCTCGTAGTTGGCGATCGCCTGTCTGGCTGGTCAGATGTCTTCCAAGCCCCAAAAGGATCACCACAAGCTGGATCTGAAGGACTCATCACGTGTCTACGAAACTACTTTGCCCGATTCGGTGTACCAGAGGAAATGTCAAGTGATGGTGGCCCTGAATTCACGTCTGGATCGACTCAAGACTTCTTGGAGCGCTGGGGTGTCAGACACAGACTCTCATCAGCCTACAATCCCCAATCCAACGGTCGCGCTGAGGTTGCGGTCAAGTCTGCCAAGAGGTTGCTTCGTTCGAACACTGGTCCTTCCGGAACGCTTGATACTGACCGCTTTTTGAGGGCAATGATGCAACTGCGTAACACACCTGACCCTGATTGTCAACTGTCACCTGCGGAGATAGTATTTGGTCGTCCCATCCGTGACGCATTCGCATTCATCAATCGCCTTGAGAAATTCAGCAACGAACATGTCCGTCCTATCTGGCGCGAAGCTTGGCAACAAAAAGAGGAAGCCCTACGTCACAGATTCCATCATGCTGCTGAAGAGCGGAACCACCACTCTCGCATGCTCCGCGACCTCCGCCTCGGTGACAGATGCTACATCCAGAACCAGACTGGTAACAACCCCAAACGATGGGACCGATCCGGCACAATCAAAGAGCTCCATGGACACGACAGCTACACGGTTAAAGTTGATGGCACCGGTCGTCTAACCCGTCGCAACCGGCGCTACCTTCGACGCTTCGAGCCTGCCTCTGTTGACATCACCAACCGAGACGCATTTGTTGGACCTCCGTTGCCACCACTCCCGAAGAAGGACTCTCAAACTGCCAAGACCCGACGTCCTGACGATCCCGACCCGCAGAGACGAACCGTCCAACAATTTCGACCACCTCAACAACAGTCGACTCCACTGCCATCAAGTCCGATTGTTCTACCGCTTGCTCCACGGCCCATCTCGCCCCTGCCCCCCGTTAGTGTACCAGCGACGCAACCTGGAACACCCAAAGACGCACTGCCGTCATCAATGGGCACCCCACAGAAATCATCTGAAGAGCCTTCATCCACCCCTCCCAGACCTCGACGTGTTAGTAAGGCACCACGTAGATATGTGCCAGAAACAGGACAGTGGGCATGAGTCCCAATAAAATTTTCAAAGGAACTGAAAACTGGAGGGGGATGGAGGATATTGATAGTTTATTCTTTTCTCTAATGTTTTGTCATCTTTTATTTTCAGATCAAAACATTCAATAGCACATAAAATTAAAAAGTAATTACAATTGTTTCATCAATTATTGAATGATCTTTATCCATTGCCTTATTTGCTTTGAGCTCTTTCAGGTGTTTCTGAATTTCTTCTGCAGAGGGAGGGGTGTCGATGATTGGGGTATTGTCTGAGAGTGCACAGAGTTCTTCTACAAAGTCTGGGAGGTTTTCCTCGGTCAATTCATCAGGTGTTCGTGTTTTAGATGGATCATCCGGATTGAAATGTTTTTTAGGCATCGATCTTGGAAGATATTCAACCAATATTTAAGGGCGTGAGTGGTCAATTCCTCGTCCCGAGACGAGTAAAAAATCTCAAATTGCAACAAAGAAAAAAATGTTGCTCAAAGTTTTAAAGCATTTAAATAGCTTTAAACAGTAGACCTTTTTTAAAAGAGGCAGCCATATCATAATAATTATGTACTCCAGCATAAAAACAATGATACAGCCATGCATAATTTAGGTCTATTTAGTTCAGTAGGTATAGAGAATTCAAGATTTGAAAACAGACACTGCATTGGTTTACAAGACTAGAGAAAGATGTCAACCATCCACACGGTTCATGAAAAAAATAAAGTATTTATCAAAAAAAGGTTCTCTTTTTTTTGGTAATCAATACACCGTTTAACAGTGTCGGCTGCGCACGCATATGAACAATTTTCTATTGTTTTGACTTTGGCAACCACGAGAAACTTCACTCTCCCCCGTAAAAAATGGTAGGTAAACAGCCAGTTCTCATAAGAAAACCCAGCAGAGAAATGGTAGGTAAATAACTCCTTTTCATCATAACTTCTTTTCCTCTTGGTGAATTTTTGTGAAATTTTCAGGAGAGATACATAAAATTGTCATTAATATCATGTTCAAACATCTAAAACATTCTCTTTAAAGGAAGGAAAAAAATGGCAATGTTTACATTTCTCCAACCTTCCACAGTACTAAAGTGAGCATTTTTGCCTCCCGCCTCTACGGTGGAGATGCCGAGACGAGTAAAAAATCTCAAACCATCATCATCAGTGAGTTTTTGATGTATTCTTTTGGGCGTGGTGGGTCACCTCCTATTGTGATGGAGGATTATCGTTCACCACCACACCCTTTTTTTCAGTTGCTTGTTCTATAAGAACAACTTGTTCACTAATTCTTAGACTACTGTATTTTAAATCCCAAGATCAATAATTGAGCGGCGAAACAAATCAATTTGCGTTCAAAATATCAACAATAGACAAATCCAAAAGCTTTCCAGTCTAGGGAATTTTATACGGACTATGATTGGACGATATATTTAATTTCCGTCTCTTTTATGTTGCCGCCATTTGCTATGATTTTTCACGCTCCAAGGAAACCCCCAGAAATAAAGCATGCTTTAAATTTTGAAGTGTGAACCCCCCCAAAATGACTAAATTCCTTCATAGAGGTTTAAAGAAACAGGAAAATAGTATGCTATCTTTTGCACGTTAATTGCATCGTTTGAAAAAAGATATATAACAGCTTGCACGTATCTTTAATTGAGCCGCGTTGAATTGTGGGATTGCAACTCGTACAAATGTCAAAACAAGAATCCGACAAGAATCGCAAAATTGCGACTAAATATTTCCTTAAAAATGAAGGTCATTATTGACATATATAAAAAAGCACACATAATAAAGTATACATAAAAATATACAAAAAAACGTATAATTATAAAAATATTAGTGCCTTTTTATGTTTCATCTTTATTTTATTTAGTATTTTCAACACTTTCTCTCCTTGAGGTCAGATCTCTGATCTTCACCATATATATTTGTCCAGAAAGAACTGGCATGTTGTTTGCTTTGTTTTGGTGTTTAAAAATATATACTTATCAGTCCTAAAAAAAAATACAAATTTGAATATAATGAGGGCAATAAGTCTGGTTGAATGTTACTTTATTCACAAGATTTAAGGATTACTGAAAAAATACTACTGCAGATGAACTAAACTCAAAAACTAAAGCTTTACAATAAATTTACATTACATTACGACAAAGTAAAAACCTATCTTTAATTGCAACAAAGAAAAAAATGTTGCTCAAAGTTTTAAAGCATTTAAATAGCTTTAAACAGTAGACCTTTTTTAAAAGAGGCAGCCATATCATAATAATTATGTACTCCAGCATAAAAACAATGATACAGCCATGCATAATTTAGGTCTATTTAGTTCAGTAGGTATAGAGAATTCAAGATTTGAAAACAGACACTGCATTGGTTTACAAGACTAGAGAAAGATGTCAACCATCCACACGGTTCATGAAAAAAATAAAGTATTTATCAAAAAAAGGTTCTCTTTTTTTTGGTAATCAATACACCGTTTAACAGTGTCGGCTGCGCACGCATATGAACAATTTTCTATTGTTTTGACTTTGGCAACCACGAGAAACTTCACTCTCCCCCGTAAAAAATGGTAGGTAAACAGCCAGTTCTCATAAGAAAACCCAGCAGAGAAATGGTAGGTAAATAACTCCTTTTCATCATAACTTCTTTTCCTCTTGGTGAATTTTTGTGAAATTTTCAGGAGAGATACATAAAATTGTCATTAATATCATGTTCAAACATCTAAAACATTCTCTTTAAAGGAAGGAAAAAAATGGCAATGTTTACATTTCTCCAACCTTCCACAGTACTAAAGTGAGCATTTTTGCCTCCCGCCTCTACGGTGGAGATGGCGAGACTGTTAAACGGTGTCTTCCAACAAACAACAATCAATATACCCTAACAGGATCCCACGGCACGGTACGGTGTAAACATTATCAACCAAGAAAACCCACACCGCCAAAATTGTTAAAACTAGTCATAGCTTTCACTAAATGCCCCCACATAAAGATCATGTCATGCACTTATAAAGCTTTAATGCTTTAAGGGGGTAGTCATATGAGATTTTGAAATTTGGTGAAAAATTTATCAATTTCGGGATTTAGGGCTTTTTAGGATGCTTTATGCTTCCTGAACATACCCTGAAAATTTCAAGACCGTAGCATAAATATCTGCCGAGATATTGGGTTTCTTATGAGCCCTGGTATACAATTTTCTCCTTAGCAACGGGAAATCACATCCGTTGCTAGGGCCTCATCTCCGTATGGCTGCTCTAAACATAGCATCATGACATATCAAATGAAAGCTCTTTTTACGCCCTTTTCGGGCGTCTAAGTCAATACCGCCTTTTTTCCCCGGGATTTCTTAATATGACGTAATTAAAGATGGTAACCAAAGAAGTGGTATTTTCAAAAACATTCACATTTTGGAGGCAATCAGCTGTGTTTTTGACATGGAAACTGAGCTTATGTATTGTTTTGGATTGAATTATGATATTATTGAATGTTTCATTTCATTTCTCACATCTGGGAAAGCTTTGGAAGCCTATAATTTGAGTGAAAGCAACAATTTGATTCTGCGAACTGATGTTTTCGAGCAGTAAAACTTGTACACCGAAAAAAACTTTTCAAAGTGATGGACTATAGACTATGAATAAAAGGAATCAAACGTATTCAATGATGTATCCATTGTGAGTCTTAGATCCAGTGGAAATCTAGTCTTTGATGAATCATGGCGCCAGAGGCGATCCTGGAAAATTGAGTAAAACTATGCATTGGATTGCATCATGATATCATGATTGACGTTCAACCCGCCGAAGACACGTTTCCCTAAGATCAACACTGAAATTCACCTGTAAATGATATAAACAGATTTGAGAGAGCACAAGGATGATATATTTTGTTGGCAATATGTTTTTTGATGAGAAAATGCACTTTTATTGACTTAAAGCCATGTTTACGCGCTGTACGCAGAGTTGACGCAAAATACTTGGAGATTCCCGGAGCATGGGGAAGGCCATTTTTTTCAAAAAATTTGGACTATTTTAGTATTTCCAGTACCTTTTCAACATTAAAAGTAATGTGTCAATCCATTTTAGTGAACCACAGCAAAAATTTTGTAAAACGGTCTATGTATCGCAGAAAAATTGAGAAAAACCTCTATTTTCAACTTTCTGCGCCGTTTTCTCAAAACACGTTTTAGGGGGTTTTCGCGCACCTTGTCAGCCTTTTCTCAGGATTGAAAAAAGCTATCGACTTGAAATTTTCAGGGTAGTTTTCCATTATGGTAAGCCTCAGGATGAATGAAGCAGTTTTAAAAAAAAATCATTTTTTGACTTTTAAACTGAAAAATTACAAATTTTAGGTTCCAGACCCCCTGGTTTGAAATTTTGAAAAAATTTTCCACTCATTCTGGAGACTTTCATAATACTAACCTTTACCAAAAGAAATTTTTTGAATAGCTTTCTTAGCTTTTCTTAAAAGGTTGACACAATATTTTTATAGCTTTTACCCCCTGGACGATATTACCCCCGTCTTTACTATTTTTAGAATTTTTTTTTAATTTTTAAAATCCTTTATAGTTGTGCTACAATTGTGGAAAGTTTTATTGAAAAATATTTACTACTTCAGAAGATATAACAAAAAGTTTAAAAAATGACATTTCAAATTTCTCATATGACTACCCCCTTAAAGATTAAAACATTAAAAAATAATCAGGAATAATTGATTAATTTAATTATTGATTGATTAAGGCATTTGCTTGAAAAAAAATTATGTTCCATTAACAAAATACTTGAAGAATTCGCAGCTTGATAATTTAATAAAATTTAAGGAAAAGCTGGAAAAGCTTCCCAAAAATATATTTCAAAAATTATGGTATCATTAGCTTACAGGTTTTCACATCTCCTGTTTGTTTTTTTCTCCTTAGTGTCTTTCTTACAACAATATATATATCGTGATTATTATTCACTAAATAGACCTTTTCTGATAATGCCGCAGACATCTTAGATTGTAGGCAAAATATATAGTGGTGAATAAATCAACAAGGTAACCAATCAGAAATAGCTTGTTTTTTTCATTGGCTTCTATATTTCAACAATTCTCTATTGTTACTTTGCCTAATAAACAATAGTCAAGAGAATACTACGTATATAATTTATCAAAAAGTTCTGCGCCATCTTAAATAGGGTGAAATAGAAACCAATCCTAGTTAAGGCGCGGCCTCCACTTGCGTACGCTGTGATTGCACTTCTCAAACAAAATCTTCTATTTTATTGGTCAAAAAAAAAAAAAGGAATGCCATTGTGGTCCATTCAGACGTTCAGTCGAGAAAAGTTGAAATGCGCCTAAATTTTTTTTCAAGTGCATAGTACTTTTTCATGATGCAATCTTTTCTCCAAGCAGCGCAGACAATGAACAGACGTGCCTTCAGGAAGCTAGAGTTTATAGCTATATATACTTTCGCTTTATGGTGTTTCTGTATGACTGTCTGTGTACCTAGTCTAACCAGCGTTAAATGCCTTCGGGAAGGTCCATCCTAACTTGGAAAGCCAGAATTGGAGCTATTTCACCAAACCATAGAGGTATAAAGAAAACAGGAGTTGAATGTGTCGGTAATTGGTCGTTAAAGTCTTTTGATTTCTTTTATAAAATGTATCAAAAGAAATTCTAAGCTCGCCCGATGAAATAAGACTTTTTAGTAGAACTCAAGTTTGCTCTGAACATTCTAATAATCAGTATTGAAGATTCTAGCCTTTAAATAAACGAAAATTAGATAAAACTTCGTCCACGAAACAAATTTATGTTCCATTTCGCTATCCGTTCAATTTTGTTTTGAAAAGATATTTTCTCAAGCCAGAAAATGAAAAGTTCTTTATAAGCACACACGATTTCAGACTCAATTTGTAGACATAAAGTCGCTGGAGAATTTTGGAGGAAAGTATCAAGCAATAGAGTTCACCTGAAAGAAAACATTGATCGAAAAATCTTATCATTTGATGAAGGATTGCCAAGTTTACAGGCCTTTTTTTTAGTCCAAATATTTTCTTACACTGATGTCAGAAACAATGAATCTCGTCTCATCTAATTTCTAAAGCTTAAATGAGCCAATAAGATTTAACCTATGGATAAAAGAGCTCATTAAAAATGCACGATATATGAGATTATGAGCATGCATACATCGTAACTTTTTTAATCGTAGGGCGAGCTTGGTTACAATAGCATACTTCTCCTGTCTTTCTTTATACCTCCATGACCAAACCACTGGAGCGTAAGTTATTTAGGCTATCACAACTGCATGAAAAAGTTGAATGTGCGCATGTAAAGTTAATGTAAACAAACTTTTTGCAGGTTTTTGAAATAGATTTACCACACTGAAAAAAAACAGTGAAAAAACTCTAAGTGAGGTAAATCTATTTTGAAGACCAAAAAAAAGAAGTTTGTTTACATTGATTGACATTCAACATTCATTCAACCACTTTTGGATTCAACTTTACATATGCATACATTCAACTTTTTTGTACTTTGCCGGTATCTTGTTTTACTAAGGGGGTGGTTACACGTACTGTTTCACTTCGGGTAGCCGAAGTGAAGTGAAGTGAAAACACTTCGGTCTATTCACAAACCTCACATGTTGTATACACGGGTGAAGTGAAGTGAAACTTCACTCCGGAGTAATTTCACTTCGGTCAAATAGACAGGCATGAAATTTCACTCCGGTGTGAAAACTCTGTGTATCTCAAAATATTTGAGTAGAGACCGAAGTGAAAGCTTATTTTGCAACTTGCTCGGGTAACTTAATGCATGTCCCAGAATTGCATTAATTTTTCCGCCCCAGTTCCAGTCCCTAAACCATAACAAACTATACATTTTTGGAAGCGTATTTGGATGTAGAATACCGTGTTCGGTGTAACTTAAATTCTTTCACAGTATAATTAGAGATATATTAAGAAAACCTGATTATGACGTCATGATTGATGACGTCATAAATACAAAAAGTTGAATATCTCGAGAAATATAAATCAAAACTTTATGAAATTCGGACCAGTGATAAAGTACATTGAGATGTTTCAAAAAGTTTTGAAAGTATTTCCGAAAACTAATGACGTCAGCAGAAATTGCAAGAATTCGAATTTTTGCGATAAAATGCTGACATCAGCAAATTTTCAATTTTTTTAAAAAGAATTCTCCTCCTCTTAATGAGTTCTATCATTGGTCAAAATTTCATAAAGCTTTGAGTATTAGTTCTTGAGATATTCAACTTTTTAAAATTATGACGTCATTAATAATGACGTCATAATCACGTTTTCTTAAAAAGACTCAAATTCTGCTGAGATAGAATTTAAGTTACACCGAATACGGTATTCTACATCCAAATACGCTTCCAAAAATGTATAATTTGTTATGGTTTAGGGACTGGAACTGGGGCGGAAAAATTAATGCATTTTTGGGACATGCATTAAGTTACCCGAGTGATGTATGATTCTACAAAAGGCCGAAGTGAGGGCGAAGTGAAAAATGACCGAAGTGAAGTGAAGTGAAACGTGTGTATAACATGAAAATTTTTCACACCGGAGTGGAATTTCACTCCGGAGTGAGTTTCACTTCGGGGACGTGTAACCACCCCCTAAGTTAAGAAGGACTTTCTCGAGTTACGACCATATGATGGTATTTAAAGCTCGAGAAGCTCTATAAACAATAAAGGTAGTTATTAATAAAATAAAAGACAAAGATAAATTAGAGTTTGAACAAAAACTTCAATTGAAAACTTGAGCAAATTTCTTTACAAAGATTCCGGAAAAAGAATTGAAATCATTGCTGAAGTGAAATTCTGACTAAATTACAGTAGTTAGTATTCAGTTTCAAAGACAAGATACAAAAATTTGACATACAAAACACTTTTTCCAGTCAATGAATCAGCTCATCATCATCATCGTCTGCCATTTTGTTTGTTTTGATTTGCACAAGTAATATTGTAATTCGTGTTATATCATACACTGTTATGATTTGCATTTATAACACTCGCTTCAGCTTTTCAAAGCTAAATCAAAACTAAAATTATAATATGTAATAATATGTAATAATGGTAATAGCGTATAACGTAATATGAAAATATGTATACTACCGTCCTGGAAAAAAACCGAACATTTACGGAAGAGACTAACTACGGGGATGCTTGGGCGACAAAACAAACGCAACAAAATTTCGAGATTCCAGTCCAATATCTATGCGTGAAACTATGAATGCCTCCTCGTCGCTACGCTCCTGCGGGGGCAATAAGTCAATATAATTTCTATCAACAATTTCTCGTAAAATGTTTTTTTTCCAACATTCTGACTGTCTGATACCAATCATGGCTGGAGTCATCATGTGCTCGGGTGAAACAAGGCATGTCCCAAATATATTTTGCGTGACGCACACCGCTTCCCACTATTCATTAACTTTCATATATAGCTCAAAAGAATCGTATCAACGAGAGGATTTCGAAAAGTGCTGGGTCAAAAATTTACATCAAGCCAATCTCAAGATATCGGCCAAAAACTGATTTTGACGTTATAAAATACATCGAAAAAACACGTCAAAAAAACAATTTAAATGACGTCATTATTTAAAAAGGCGATAATTCCAATTAACTTACTACAATCAAAGCAAAATTTTGACTGGAGATGTACATTAACGATTCTAAAATATTTCATGAAAAAAAAATTGAAAATTCATGATGACGTCAGCATTTTTTGACGTATTTTAATTTTTCCAGACAACAAATGATGTTATTCAAATTTTCTGAAAATCTTTGAACAAATATTTCAGAATCATTAATTTACAACTCCAGTTAAAATTTGGTGTTGATTACATTAATAAAATTGAAGTTATCGCTGTTTTTCAATAATGACGTCATTTGAATCTCACTTATGACGTGTTTTTTCGAGGTATTTTATAACGTCAAAATCAGATTGTGACCGATATCTTGAGATTGGCTAAATGCAAATTTTTGACCCAGCACTTTTCGAAATCCGCTCGTTGATATGATTCTTTTGAGCTATATATGAACGTTAAGGAATAATTGGAAGCGGTGCGCGTCACGCAAAATATATTTGGGAAATGCCTTGTTTCACCCGAGTGTAGAGTGACTGTGTATAACAACAAAAGTTTATTGAAAATCATCCCACGGTAATGGTGAAGCTAAAGATTTATCAACCAAACAAAACTGACGCCAAGTCAAATCTGTCGATTAAAAATTTCCATGAAAATTACAATCGGAAATTATCTCATTAAATGCTTTATTCATCATTCTGGAGGTGTTCAAAGTTAGAGGTATCATATGTAGAGCCAAGCAATACATGAAAGGTCATTTGCTATCCCATTTGCCATGAGATATACGAGTCAAGAAATCAAACAAAAACCAACTAATCATGTCTCTTCACTTTCATGTCACATCGTGTTTATATGGGGTAACCAGAAAGTCAATCCACAAGAACAGCCATCTTCCTTTATTATGGAGTGTTCCAAAACTATTGGTAGGTTGTTTGGAAGTAAAGAAACCCACACAGTTTGATTTATTTTAAAGATTTAACTTGAAAACAAACTGCATCTTTCTAGCAAAAAAACTCATGTTTCAACCTGCTACATAACAATTGCCAGTCGGGTCTGCTACTAACATGTAATAGTTTTATTATAACCGGGCTTGAGAATCCGTAAGGAACTTGTAACATATATAGTTTATCAGTCGACTTGATTCATAATACATTACTTATACTTCACTGGATGCATTTTTCCCTGTTAAATTAAAAACGGGCGTCAGTCAGGGCGTACGAAAGGCGTTTTGACACGGGAAATTATTATTATTATGAAGGAGAAAGCCCGTTTTAACAAATATTTCCCTTTTGGAAAACGGGAAATATTTAAAAAGTGAAAAGTAATAATTATGACGTATGCATTGCAGAGCGCTATCCCTCGTCAAATAATAAGGTGAACTCTATTGCTTAATACTTTCCTCCACAATTCTCCAGGACTTTTTTGTCTACAAATTGAGTCTAGAATTGTGTGTTATAAAGGACTTTCATTTTCTGGCTTGAGAAAATATCTTTTCAAAACAAAATTGAACGGATAACGAAATGTAACATAAACTTGTTTCGTGGACGAAGTTTTATTTATTTTTCGTATATTAAAAGGCTAGAATCTTCAATGCTGATAATTAGAATGTTCAGAGCAAACTAACCTGGATATCCAAGCTCAAAATTTTAGAAAAAACAAAATTTACTTCAACATACAAAGTTCTAAAATTATAGAGCTTGGTCTCCCTAGAGAATGAAGGTGCAAACCCATGTTTCCAAAACTTTCCTAGCCAACCCAGGGCAGCAAAACAGAACTTAATAAAAACAGCCTTACAAGATCTAAAACCATTTAAAACATCCAAAGATTACACCAGAGTCCATGAACAAGTTTGCATGCACTATCATGACCAACCATGTTTTCTTGGAAAATCAGAAATGAACTTGCCTCTCTGTTTTCTTCTTTTTCATGATTTCATGTAACAAAAAGTTCTGGCTTCACTAGCAAGTGGAGGACTATCCTATTTTTGCTTCAGAATTGCTCCGCGCCGTGTATATCGGCCCTTACGGCTTTAGCGACGTGAGCGCAAGCAAGCGGATTCTCATATGGAGAATGCAAATCGCTCTAGGGAGACCAGGCTGTAAACCAGAACATAAAATATCAAAAAATACTGTGAAATAGTTTACAGCCTGGATATCCAGGCTAAGAGCAAACTTGAGTTCTACTATGTCTTATTTCATTGGGCGAGCTTAGCTTTGATACATCTTATAAAAGAAATCAAAAGACTTTAACGACCAATTACCGACACATTAAAGGCTGACCATAGTCGGAAAATTTTAGTATTTAAACATAATTGAGCCATCTTTTACCTATGATGGTACCCTACTTTCATGCAAAAAATCAGAAAAAATTAATGATCCAATTTTTCACAAAGTCCAAAAGACCCGTTTTTAGCCGTTTTTTGGCCCAAATTTGCACAAAGAAATAATTTTTTTTCGAAAATCGGGCTTCGTCACATTTTGGCCACCACCATTTTGCACCTTTGTACCAAAAATCAAAAGATTCCTATGATTCAATCTCGAGAAAAGTTGGTAACAGACGAACGGACGGACGGACGAACGAACGAACACAGGTTAATTTAAAGAACCTCTACCCCACCGGGGTAGGTCCAAAAATGACGTTATGAACTTTAAAAAGACGTTTATAATATGTTGCACCACCTTCTTTTGTAAAAAGTGCTAAGTTTTAATGGGTAATTAACCTTTTTGTTTCGGAGTTTTTTCAAACTGTCTTCAAAGAATTGAGATATTTTAAATCTTTCGGAAAAAATTTCTAAATTAATGCATCAAAAGTTCTATGAATAATTGGGATGGAAATTTCTGCAAAAAGCACTATTTTCAAGATTTTGAGACAAATAAGCTTTTACAAAAAATTTTCCGAAAATTTATTTTTAGTTCGGTAAAAGATACACCATCTACCGCAAAAAAAATCAAAATGTTTTTTCTTCGCCGAAACTAAGCTCTTCAAAGTTGAAATAATATCTTCTTCGCAAAAGTCTTCATTTTCTTCTTCATCAAATTTTTTCATCGCGATTCTTAAATTTTGAGACTGAAGGATAATTGGCCTAACAGAAAATGTATAACATGCCACAGTTTTGTGGGGTACATCAAGTAGAAATTTATATTTTGTACGTAGCAAATATTGGAAATTCACTATGGTCAGAGCCCTTAAACTCCTGTTTTTCTTTATACCTCCATGGTCCTTTGATCTTTGATCGGAAGGCATATTATCGATTTACCTTGAAAATGACGGGCTGTAGGAACAACTACTTTAATGGGATAAACTTTCGTGGGGATTAAATTTCGCGGATTTCGCGGATTTGTGTGTCATCCGCGAAAATCCACGAAATTGAGTCCCAATGGAAATTTGGAAGGGCCTCTTCCGCAAAATACTTCTAAACAAAACTCAAAATATGTCAGATAAATACTATTTGAATGGTTACTTGCATCAAAGAAGCGCTAATAATGTGTATTTAAACAACCAACGTGCATGATTTGGCAGTAAAAGCCAAAAAATCGTGAAAATATTACCACCTAATAGTGCCACCCGCGAAATTTTTGAACTTCGCGGATAGGCCCAAACGCGAAATTTAATCCCCGCGAAAGTTCATCCCATTAAAGTAACGGCTTAGAAAAAAGGTTTCGGACTCAAATAGTGAAATCATCTAAAATGCTCAAAGTTTCTAAAGGGTAAATACATCACCCATCAGTTTAGATCGTTGATTAAGTCCATTAGAGGGTGGTTAAAACGCCTGACAGCCTTTGGTGTAGTAATGTTTTGAGAAAGGATGTTCGAAAAATGAAGGGCCAAGGGCTTATGATCGATTCAGCTGGGTCAGGGAAATGGGTTTTCTTTCTTCAGAGTTACCTATTTCAGAGTTTTCAAAATATGGCCCGAAAAATAAGTAACATGTGAAATATTCCTAACATATTTTAATGAAAACGACCGATATGAAAATGCTACAAAAATACAATTTTTCGAAATACAAATAAAATCACAATTTCATTATTCATCTTTATCGACATGCTTAGTTAATTTCCTCCTTGGGTCACTACTTTTGAATTTGCAGTAAGCCAGGAATCTTTGGAAGAGAGACAATATGGCAGTATAAGTTTTACCGAAGATGAGGATGAGCGCAGTCTGATGGAACATTGCGAACCATCGATAATTTCTCCCTGCAAAAGGATCGGAGACAGCAGGACATAACATGTTGTTGAGGTTCACCAATGTGTACTGAAATGAATGGAAAAACTATGAAGTGTGAAGCTTGTAACAAATAACCAGAAATGGCCGGCTTTTAACCGAAAACCGTACTCTTTGAAGGGGTTAAGTCGTCTAAAAACAAATAAGCAAGCAAAATGCTTTTAAAAGAAAGAAGATCTAAAATGACAACCAGCCTATTTTAGTAAAACTCTTTAATTTAAGGCCAACATTTCATCCAACATGCCATTTTTCGAAGGTTGGATGAGATGTTGGAGCGTTTTCTACCGGTTTCACTTATTGACTCAAAAGGAGCTCTAAACTAGCATTTTCTTCGCAACTTAATCCAAAGGTTGTAATTATTTTCAATTTAATTGATTAATTAATTATTTAATTCAATTAAATTCAAGTTATGAGGTTAAAAAGTGTGTTTGTACTTACCATACTCGTGGCTTGTAAAATGAAATACATATAGAAACCAAACAACGACTGCTAGTAATACCCAGTTGAAATCCCGCAATGGTTCACATCTATATGCACCTAATGGAAAAATCAAATTCACTGAATTAAACTAAACCTCCCGATTGAAGTGCGAGTTTTTTCAGTGGAATCTGTTTGAAGTAGGCCTAGTATAAAAGCAGATATTTCTTTCTTTGAACGGAATGTTTCTAAGTCATCATCTCATAATAAAGTCTCTTCAAGGGTGATAAGGCCTGTAAAACGGACAAACTTTCCCCCACCGAAGCCAGTTTTCCCGCAAAGTACTTGGTGTATAGCGGACGTAAAATATTAAGTTTAATAAAAAGATTTTCGTTCTATAGTCCAGGCAATATGGGGTATGAGGTACCACCTTGACGGTGAAAAGGTTTGAAACTGTTTTTGGGTTCAGACATATCTATATTTTGAGAATCACGATGGTTTTCAGGTTAACAGGGGACAATAACTTTTCCGAGGGTGTGTTTACTTGGCAATGGCTTTTGGAGCAGTTTAACCTGGGGTAGGGCACTGCATTTCAAGATATCACGAACTACGTATTAAAACCTATTAAAACTCTGCAGGATTTTAGATAGTACATCAAATATTGTGTGTCAAAAATTTCAATATAGTAGCACGAAAAATGTGTATTTTACAGACCCGAATATCAAAATTTTGTGAAAAAATCTGAATTTTGAGAAAATATATAACTTTTAAATTTCACACAGGGCCAAATTCTTTCATGAAATATATGTTAATGCCTTCATTGCTCGTAGTCTAAATAGTTCTAGCATTTTGGACAACTATTTTGTGATCTACAGCCCATTTTCTTTGAAAATTAGAACTACTGGACAACTGGCATGGTGTTTGATGTAATGTATCAAATTCGATAAATGACCCATCGGAGCTTTGGTCCATCTCTCTTCTTTCCAATAAAAAACCACAAAGTTGAGAAATAAAATTTCAAAGAGGGTAAATCATATCTGACATACCCGGAAGCCAACATATAATTATTCTTGCGAACTGCTACGATGATTAGCAGAAGGAGACTTTATCCTTTTGATTTACATCTGTTAGAGCTTTCAATTCAAACTGTTTTAAGTTTTAGTCGATGTTACTATCATTTAATTCGACCCAATTCCAAAAACTGTTATCATAGTTTTTACCATTGACCAATTAACCCTATAATATGTCTACAAAATACCATTTGAACAGGTAATTGGATCAAAATGATAAACGTTTTATTTGAATTATCATTATCCACAACTTGATCAACATTTCAAGTTAATAACTCTTTGCAATCATGAGATAGATGTATATAAGGAAATATTATCTAATATTCTTAACCGTTTACTTTCTCGAAGCGGGCTACACGGCTTTTTGCGCAATACAATTGGATCTTTTCGCATGTCGACGGGCCTACACTGCACAGAGGTTGCCCGTTGTTAGGAAAATTCATTGCGACGTTAGTTTTTTCAAAAGAAAAGGAACACTGCGTCGACATCATTGGTCTCGTTTTTCATTTTATAAGTCAAAAATTAAAACAATTTTTGATCTCTTTTCGCTTTTTTTCGCTATTTTTTCTGGATAAAGGGCTATTCTGAGAAATATTACGCGAGGTCAAAAAACGACCGAGCTTGCGACCGGTTACCCCTCACTAACCGGTCATTACAGTATCGTATTATAGGAGAAGATTAAATAAATATTGTAGAGTGATTTCCCTTTAGACGGTAAAGGGGATTTTCCCCTTAAACGAATACGTATTTTAAGGAGAATAAGATTTTCCGGGAAAAAACGGATTCAGCCACTTTTTAGAGAACATTGGAATAATTTGAAAATGAAGATGAAAAAAGAAGATGAAAAATGAAGAAGAAAAAGTGAAGCTAGGAGGACATTCAGGACATTCTTAAAAATTTTATATCAAGTCGCTCGAAATGATATTTCCAACGAGGTACTGCTTTTCATTTATCTTTTTCCCTCAAGAGAAATTAAAAAAAAAATAGGACTGTCAATTTTTTAGAATAGACTTAACAGACGGAAGAACGAGAGAATGTCCTCATGTCCTCATGAAATAAGTTGTTTGGTCTCCTATAAGTGGTTGTGAAAAGGCAACGAATTTAAACGAATTTAAATACCTCCAGTATGTATCAGATAAGGTGGAACCACCAATGTTATCATGAAATGTTGTAAGTAATAAATCATCTGCTCTCCGTGACGCTAAAATCAAAAATGTCAATATATAAAGATCTAGTTTGTTGTGTAAACAAAATAAATTTATTTCAATACTCGTAAACGCAGGGGTGGTAAACCCACAAAACTTAACAATCCTTTTAGTACTATAGCGCACTAAAATACCAAAAACGTGGTGACAGGGGGGTCGTACTAAAATTTAGGACATCATGATGTTTAGTGACGTGGTGGTATACCCCAAAAAACTTTAAAATCATTTTAGTACCACAGAGCACTAAAATACCAAAAAGGTGGTATCCAGACTGAAAGTTAAGAAATTTCTTAGTACATCTTGTACTAAAATTAGTGATTTTCATAATTTTTTGAATCTTTTTCAGATATTTTTGTGTCTCTAATCTTTGCTTGATTTATAAGACAGCGTTGTTTAAAGTATCAATTTTTGCAAAAAATTATGTTCAACAAATCGGCACTTTTGAGAAAAATGGTCCCAAGAAGACAGAATTTATCCTGAGAAGAGCAAACTTGGGTGTCAAAATGTCTCTGTGTCAAAGAAAATGTCTCCAAAGATTCTGGTAAATGGGTACTAAAATACCACTTTTCTGAATTTTTTTTACTAAAAAAATTCTCAAATTTTAGTCCGAATACCGCCTTTTTAGAATTTTAGTACCCCATAGTACTAAAAGGATTTTTAAGTTTTTTTGGGGTACAGTACATCACCACGTCACTAAACATCACGATGTCCTAGATTTTAGTACTGACCCCCCTGATTTTTATAATATTTGAAATCTTTTGCACAATTATTCGTAGTAGTTTCTTAAAAAACAACTTTAAAGAAAGTTTCCAAAGTTCTATTATTTTTGCATTCAGTCAAATGTCTTTAATGTTTCCTCAGTTCATAAAGTAGTATTTTGGAACGAATGTTGCAAAAATCAGTACCTGTGAACATACAGGACAAGCACCATGCCAAGGTTTACTGACTTTCCTTTGGCTAATTCTCAATGACTTTCTGAAACGCAGGATCTACGGGAGGTCGTTACTAAAATCTACATACGAGTCGTAAAGGGTTTTCGAGTATTTTTTGCATACCACCACCGCGGTTAAGAGAAGGCCAGTAAACCTTAGCTTTTTGTAAACAAGGTGGTGAGAAAAAATAATTTACTAAGTAATTTAGTAAATTAATAAAGAGGATTAACCACAGAGAAAGCCAGTAAACCTTGGCCTGTAAAGCATCGATCAAAGTTCACACAATAAGAGGTCGCAAACTTTGACTGTTAGAAAATGTTGACTTACCACGCGTGTGTTGAGTACTGGAAACACAAAGGCCAGAAAAGCGCCAAATAACAAATGAATATGCAATCTATAAACAGTAAAAATAGAGTAACCTGGTAATTTCTTTATAAAAAGTTTCCTTAACTGATGCTTTAAGAGCGCTTTACCGAAAGGAGCAAATTATAAAAAAACACAGGCACAAATTTGAAATAGAATATGAAATATGAAAATTTGGGCCAAATTGAACAAAAGGGGAAATATGAGCCGGTAATGCAAAATACACGTTGGGTACTTTGGAAAAAAATGGTCCAGTTCATATGTCAAAGGAGCTACCATACAAAATTTGAGCAAAAAATATTTAAGTAAAAACGTCAGAGGGGTCCTGTTTGTCAGTTAAAATTGCTTGACCTGGTAAGCTGACACAAATCATCAATACAGTATTAAATATATCAAAACCTATGAAAAATTCGGCACTTACCTGAAAACTGCAGTGCACATCCTCCCCGGTTCAGCACTTAGAAGGTAAATCTGAAAGAATTTTGACTTCGTGGTGAGTATCGAGCAATAAATCATCACAAAAAAGTTATCGTTTATCACTATCAGAAAACCTGAAGCTGTCTGCATTGTTGAATTGTATATTCTGATAGAAATGCTGGCAAAAATGACCGGTTGGCATGAAAACAAATGATCCCTTACTAAAAGTCTAGTAAAATAAATTTCACCTGTAAAATTGTGATGACGTGACAAGGGTTGAGAAGGAAAATCCAGGAGCGTTCAGATATCTTGTAACCAAGCTCAATGCCCAAAATAATAGAAAGCGCGATCAGAAGAAATTTGCGAAAGCCACAAATTCTTTGAGCGGTGGGCTTCTGACAGAACTTTGCGATTTCCCATTCCTTAGGTAATGTCAATGATCGAATAATCTTTGGAAAGATCAAAATAAAAACGAGCATTACAAAGACACAGGTGTCAGTGACACGTGATTGGATGGTCAGGTAATCGTAGCAATCAAAACCACCATTGCCAGCCAATTGAAAGTCCACACCTTCATAACTCATCTTCAAAAAGTTTCGAATGGATTCCAGGCCAGCCATCCTGATAGAGTTCTTGTTAATGCGAACCCTAAAGAAAGACGGTGTTTGAAAATACTTTCTGCTTTGATACGTAAATAAGAACAAACTAATTGAAGAATTACTTGAATTCTAGAAAATTTCTCGAAAAATACCACTTACTTATCTTCGTGCGAGTCTTCCATTTTTAATACTTTCCCCTGCACTTTCGTTTTTGCACTTTTACGTGTATCCTTTTTATGTTATTCTTAGTTTTTTAAAAACATAACGTACAAATTCGCATTCTTTCAAAAGGAAGGGGGAACGCGCCTAGCAACGAGCAGACCTTGAACACGTTTTAGTTGCATAACAATAGTGCTTTGTTCTATTTTATAGATTTAACAACCTCGGCCATTCTTCCAAGCCATTTGGGAGCGGGAACGGGAAAATTAAAAAGATTACACTTTACAAAAGAAGAATGTGCAAATGACACTTTCAAGACAGAAATTCATCGTTAAATTCAGTCCTCTCTATGTTTAAATGACCAACAGAAAAAGTTTCCTCAAAGTTGTAGTTAGCTTATTATCTCAAGAGAATTGAAAAAAGGTGGCTGTCCCTTGTAAAAAAAACAACAACAAAAAAACAAAGTCAAAGAAGCATACCTCGAAACGACGAAGAAAAACAGAAAATCCACACCACAACATAAGTGACTTTACTGCAGGATGCTCATACTCTCCCCATGCTTTTAGTTGAAAAGTCCAACCATGTCTTTTTTTATTTATTAATTGCTTGATTCTAAACAAAAAAGAAAATGTTTCATAATTCGTCATCCTTTGCTGTCTATTGACACTACAAGGGTAGTTGTTCTAAAGGAAAGGAAGATGAAAATGTCTTTCACACAGAAATGTAAACAATGGTTATAACTTAAGTTAAAGAAGCATAAAATCATGCTCTTCATAAATTCATCAATGACACGCTTTTCGTCTCTTATATTATATTCCATATACACATCCCATAAAAATAAATGACTACTTAAAATATACTATCTAGCACGCATACTTACAATTTGATATTAAATTATTTAAAATATTTACACATTTTCAAACAAAATTATACAGTATGATATAATACAAGGTCAAACTTTCTAAAACTAATTTCTTAGTGTTAAATAAAAACGTTTCAAGAGTTTCTATACTCCTATTCACTTTATTTGTCATGCCTTCAGGTGGAAGCATTTTAACACGAGTTTTAGAAATCACGCTCATTGATTGGAATATTATTTAAACAAAATTTTCAAAATTTAACGTTATATACCAATTTTCAAAATTGAGCGTGATTTCTAAAACGCGTGTTATAGTACTTTTAAGTCTCTCTGAATCTCAAACTTCGTACACTTTTTTCGAGAAACTAGTTTAGACACTGGATTATTATTGATAGATAACTTACGTTACAATATTGGTATGCTTTTAATCTAATTAAAAGTTGTGTTACAATTTGACTGGGATTGGAGATTCGTTCAAATTCACTGCAACGAACGAACGAAGAACATATTAATAGTGAGAATTTAGTCAACGTACACCGAATCTGTGCTTCTGGACGTTATAGGAGGTAGCGACTCACTAGAAGAGAACTCTCGCCTCAGTAATTTAGATTTCACAACCGCATGCTTCGAAAAACGTAAGGTATTTTGTATTTCCCTCAGAAGTGCACTAAAAGTAAAGAATGCAAGCGAATAGATATATTATTCGTGCCATGAAAAAGAATGCAAGCGAATAGATATATTATTCGTGCCATGAAAAAGAATGCAAGCGAATAGATATATTATTCGTGCCATGAAAAAGAATGCAAGCGAATAGATATATTATTCGTGCCATGAAAAAGAATGCAAGCGAATAGATATATTATTCGTGCCATGAAAAAGAATGCAACTGGAAATAGTAAATCAAACTTAGAATAACTTGTAGAAAGAAACGATAAAAAACAAGCAATTTCGAATTTAAATCTAGATCAATCAAAATGCCTTACCTCAGTTCCTTCTTCTTGTCCGATAAATAATGTTCTGATGAATCGCATGAGAAAGTACCATGCCCCTCAAGACCATGTGCCTGGGAGAGTAAAAGTAACAATCATCAAATTGGAGAGTCTTGAAAGTAGCTGATCGCAACAAAAAGGAATTATGATTTCGTTGCAGCTAACTATAGATAAGGCACTATTATGAAAAGAGCTGAAAGAATGCATGTGGTTTTTTATCATATTATTCAAATAATGTGTTCGGTTTAGACACGTTTTGTTCAGAGCAATAAGAATGTGCAAATATTAAGTATTTTCACCATTAGATTTGATCCAACATTAAATCTGATCGATCGTTTGAGGGCAGAGAAAATCAACGCCATATTATTCTAAAAGAAAATTAAGGCATTTTATTTCAGAGGATAGATTGAAAAAAGATATTGTATCGAACGAAGGGGAAGGGAATTTCTTTAAAGAAAGGAAAATCCTGAAAAAACAAAGAGTGAACGAAACAACTCACCTGGTTAAGCAAGCGAAGTGACAAATATTTGTTGAGCTGAATACAAATAGGTTGGAAAGCCGGTGCTTGCGACTGACCTTTGCTGTAAAACCACTGCCACCTTTTCTTTCGACGACCCTGCTTATCCAACTCAATACCACCGTGTGGGTTAATGAAAAGCCTAAATTGAACAACTCCAAAATAGTACTTTTAACTTGATTCTACTTGATAAATCTTGAAATTGCCAGGGTATGTTTGAAGGTTATGTTATGCTAGTGAGTGATCCGCTGTAAATTAGGCAGGCATATTTTCCATGCAGTATTTAGACAACTTGTTCGAACAGGCAATTCATATTGAGTTTACGTAGTCATAAGTGAAAAAAGTGAATTATCGGAATCACCTGATCTTTTGGTTGATCTCGTAGTAGCAGATAGCATTCCCAGAAGGTTCAAAGATTGCAAGAAGACCACTATCTTCCAAATCGTCGTATTTCTCATTCTGAATTGAAAAAGAAATACAGACGAAAAAATCTCAAACGTTAAAGCTTTGAAGGAGCAAATTAAAGGGTCTATTTCTTACTTAAGTGTAAGTTAAAATGCAGAATCAATCAAATTTATTCTTTAAAAGAAATCTCTCTCCCTTGTAGCATACCAGAACAATCGCTTTCTGTTTGAAGACGCTGGCAGTGGGCGTGAAAGTTGTCGGCATTAATAACGTATTCGGGCTTACCGATTGTACAATGTAGGTGTACTTTTCTTTCTCCGTTGAGGTGATCATGACTGCTACATTACCATTAGGATAACTGGTGCTCATGACGTTAAGTTTAATTCCAAAGATATAGATTTACTCATTAAATATTGGGTATGGGAATGGGAATTTATTCCCAAAATGATCTCTGTCCTCCTTCTAAAAGATGTGTTATCTCCTTACAAAACGCTCATGTAGAATATTAGCACTTGTCAGTGATATCATCAAATCATTAAGAAAAGGATACTAACAACAGCCTGTTCCATCTGGAAAGATGGTAAGGAATCTTTTACCATTCTCATACAGCCTGGTGTGCAATACCTCAGACCTCTAAATGATAACAAACAGTTTGTTTCATTATTCATCATTACGGTGCTGCATACACGCTATTTTTTTATAAGAATAGGGTACTTTGGATGAGGGTCAAGTATTCTTACGAAATTGCCAAAATTGAGGGTTAAATATTCTTAACGTACTCTTACTTTTTTAGACTTTTTTACAAACATGAGAAATGATCAATTTGAGAGTTTTGGACTTTTGAATGAACATTTGGAGCTAAAATTACATTTCTGCCTCAAAGTTTGAATTCAAGTCTAACAACTGAACTGAAGCATTATTTTTTTGTTAACCAAATACAAAATGATTGTATTCTTATCAAATTCTGTGAAGCTCACCCTAAAGGGTATTCTTAGGGTATTCTTACGATTTGGCCAATTTTCACCCGATATTCTTATAGATGATATTCTTATAAAAAAAGCGTGTATTGAAGAAAGCCAAATGGAAAAAAAACCTTTATGAAAATTGAAAGTGAAAGTTACCTGAAGTAAAGTAGAGTTTACTTCAACTTGAAATATTTCTTCATCGCGATTGGAAGATTGTTCTACAGGAGGTTTGGGGTTCACAGTCCATCCTTCAGCCATGCATTTTGTTGAAGCTAGTGAATACTGAATGGTCTTCATTTGTCGAGCAACTGAACGAAAAATGAGAATATTATTTTAAAGAAGTTAATATTCACGAAATGTAAATTAGTTTAAAAGTATTCAAATTAGTGCTGTTGACATGGTTGACCAGAAAAAACTTGATACGTAGTAACAAGACACACTCGAAGAAATGGGTGGACTTACAGGAGAAGATATTTGCTTGTGTTGCTACTCTTTGCCGTTCGAATTCTCTTTCCCTCATTCTGAAAAGGCAATTATAAGGAAATAAGTCGCCCTCTCAAAGGATATACTTTAATCACAAAACTGTAAACATGAACAAGCCATTTCCAAAAAATATTCGTCAAATTTTTATTTAGGTAAATTTTTTATAAAACTTTATTATTCATACTATTTAGCCCAGTGTTGAGATATAGTCGAACGTGCGCAACGCACTGGGCTCAACTTCAGTGGCTTCAAATTATTCATAGGCCCAATTGTAGACCCCCAGATATTCACCCAATGAACAAATGTGCCAAATTTCAACCAAATCCGACCAATTTGGAGGCCTGTAGGCTGCTCCAAAGTTTTAGCCTCGTTTTGGCAAAAAACTCGTCCCCATGCCCCAAAAATCAAAATTTTTGAAAAATGCAAAACACACCCAGATATTCACCCAAGGAACAAGTGTGCAAAATTTCAGCCAAATCGAACAATTTTTGAAGTCTCCAGGCTGCCCCAAAGTTTTAGCCTCGTTTTGGCGAAAAACTTGTCCCCAGGCCCCAAAAATCAAAATTTTCAAAAAATGAAAAAACTGCCATCAGGTATTAACCCAAGGAACAATTGTGCAAAATTTCAGCCAAATCGAACAATTTTTGAAGTCTCCAGGCTGCCCCAAGGTTTTAGCCTCGTTTTGGCGAAAAACTCGTCCCCAGGCCCCAACAATCAAAATTTTAAAAAAATGAAAAAAACACCCCCAGATATTCACCCAAGGAACAAGTGTGCAAAATTTCAGCCAAATGGAACAATTTTTGAATCTCCAGGTTGCCCCAAAGTTTTAGCCTCGTTTTGGCGAAAAACTCGTCCCAGACCCCAAAAATCAAAATTTTTGAAAAATGAAAAAAACACCCCCAGATATTCACCCAAGGAACAAGTGTGCCAAATTTCAGCCAAATCGAACAATTTTTGAAGTCTCCAGGCTGCCCCAAAGTTTTGGGACATACACACAGACAGACACACACACAGACACACATTCTCAGATTCTAACTCAACTGAAGTTGAGAATTATACCTTTCAACAATACGATCTCTAGGAGCTTTTCGACTCTGCTTGTTATTTCCATAGGGTGCATGGGGGTTGATATCTATTAACTCTGCTTCTTCTTCGTTTCCATCATCGGCGAGGTCCTTCACTGATTGTAAGTGCAACTTGATAAAATGTTTGTACTCTGGACAGCAAAACAGCTGGATAAAAAAGAAGGTGATACCAGTATCAATATCAAACCTACTTACTGGGTGTTAGAGATACACTCGTAGAGTTTATTTTCTTCCAGTGCTAAAACATTGTAAAATAGTATTTGCAAACCTCAGCGTCATCTTCGTCAAATTCGTCAAAGGGTGGTACCGTCATGATGGGTTTTCCACAGAATTGACAGGGTCCACTGAACAACCCATCACTTGGCATTGCATCAGAACTATTCGAAACGTCAGCTTTTTCCAGAGATGGAAGGTTTTCACCCAACGTTTTTTCCCTGTGAAATTTCAATAACTCGGGCTGAGAAGTTAAATTATTCTTTTTAGCTTGAGAAGCAGCATCTGAGGTTTCCTCGTCAATGTTATGAGCAAGACTTTTCCGTGATGTGGAGGTTGCTGACTTTATCTTGCGATTGGACTTTACACTGTTGAGTCTTTTTTTTGTAGCTGATCGAGCAAGAGAACGAGAGGGTTTCTTGATGAGTTTCTGATGGGAGTTCTTTGATGGTTCATGTTCGTTGTTACTTGTAGAAAAACTACCTCCCGTCCTTTTCGTATCTTGGCGATAAACTTTGGAACTGTTTCTTTTGGTAGAGATGAGTCTCCGGTCCTCTACAACGTTATCATGAGATTCTTTGATGACGATAGCTATAAATGGGAGAAGGGGACATACAATATATGCTTCAAAATGAAAAACATAAAAAAAGGTCATATATTTGCTGTAATCAATTCGTCAAATAGTATTATTTTCAAACGAAGAAAGTTCATTCAGTTGTATGGGCTTAATTAGATTACCAGGTGTTGGGCTTATGATTCCTCCATGCATTCCATGTTTCAACATTTCCATCACTTTGGTTAAGTCATCTTGGCACACTTCTTCCTCTTTTAGTTTCTGACGATCTCTCAGCCAACTCCAATCCGTTTGTACACCAAGAGATGTCACCTTGAAATTATTATGGTTCTTGTCCAATCTACGTATGTGATGTTCTGTACAGCTAGGAATTTTTTCTTGGGAAATTTTCTCTGGTGATTCATCATTTGAATCACTACTAGAAATTCTTTCAAGTAAATTTACGTTTGACTCTTTTTTATCAAGGGGCTCTTCGACAGTACTAATTGGCCTTTCAGCTTCTTGAGAACTTCTTCTCTGACTCTTCTTGACAGCTTTTTTTCGTCTTCCTTTTCTTGAGCTATTTTGACTACATGACTCGTACGCAAAAGGAGAGAAGGGAGGGTTATCTTGTGTAGATGGTCTGGAATCAGTATCAGATTCATTTGGCGAATGTAAAACGAATTCATTACTATCATGTGGCAGTTCAGAGCTTCTGAAAATGATGTTGGCAGAGCCAGTTTCTGTTGGTGATCGACTGCTAAGTGAAGAGTCGAGTTCTGATTTATCTGGATTTTCTGAGTCACGTCGAGACGCATTACTTCTCGAGTCTGCCATCAAATTATATGAAAAAACTTTTAAAAAAAAAGGTAATTATTTAAGAGGTGAATATAAAACTACAAAAAGTGTCTGTATGTAAACAACAAAATGTTGTGTTTCACACTATCCAGTAAAGTTAATATTTCAAGGAATAAATCCCCTGTGCAGTTGACCTGAAGAAAGGAAAAGGAAAATGTTAAAAATTTAAGAAAGGAAGCTAAACAGTCTCATTAACAAAACCTCTAAAAGGGCAGGTTATCAAGGGGCGACTGCATTGTGTTCAAATTTGTTCGATTATGTTTGATTGATTCAATTGCATTTGCTTGCATTAATTGCTCTCGTCTTGTGCAATACTTACCGTCAACAGCTTTAACTTGAGACTATCTGACAAAACATAGGATGGAAATTCAGCCACCATTTCACCGAGCCTTTAAAGTCATTTAATTAACATAACCGCAAATCATAGATAGTCGAACGTGCGCAACGCACTGGGCTCAACTTCAGTGGCTTCAAATTATTCATAGGCCCAATTGTAGACCACCAGATATTTACCCAATGAACAAGTGTGCCAAATTTCAACCAAATCCGACCATTTTGGAGGGCTGTAGGCTGCTTCAAAGCTTTAGCCTCGTTTTGGTAAAAAACTCGTCCCCAGGCCCCAAAAATCTAAATTTTTGAAAAATGCAAAAAGTACCCCCAGATATTCACCCAAGGAACAAGTGTGCAAAATTTCAGCCAGATCGAACTATTTTTGAAGTCTCCAGGCTGCCCCAAAATTTTAGCCTCGTTTTGGCGAAAAACTCGTCCCCAGGCCCCAAAAATCAAAATTTTTGAAAAATGAAAAAACACCCCCAGATATTCACCCAAGGAACAAGTGTGCAAAATTTCAGCCAGATCGAACAATTTTTGAAGTCTCCAGGCTGCCCCAAAATTTTAGCCTCGTTTTGGCGAAAAACTCGTCCCCAGGCCCCAAAAATCAAAAATTTTGAAAAATGAAAAAAACACCCCCAGATATTCACCCAAGGAACTAGTGTGCAAAATTTCAGCCAAATCGAACAATTTTTGAAGTCTCCAGGCTGCCCCAAAGTTTTAGCCTCGTTTTGGCGAAAACTCGTCCCCTGGCCCCAAAAATCAAAAATTTTGAAAAATGAAAAAAACACCCCCAGATATTCACCCAAGGAACAAGTTTGCCAAATTTCAGCCCAATCGGACCATTTTTGAAGTCTCCAGCCTGCCCCAAAGTTTTAGCCTCGTTTTGGCGAAAAACTCGTCCCCAGGCCCCAAAAATCAAAATTTTCAAAAAAAGAAAAAAACACCCCCAGATATTCACCCAAGGAACAAGTGTGCAAAATTTCAGCCAAATCCAAGCATTTTTGAAGTCTACAGGCTGCCCTAAAGTTTTTGTGACAGACAGACAGACACACACACACAGACAGACAGACAGACATTGTCAGATTGTAGCTCAACTGAAGTTGAGAATAGCAAATGTGAAATGAAAAGAAAAAAGCTATACTCGACCTCAGAAATAGGTTTGTACCATTGAAAGAAGTAGGAAATAGCTTTTGGAAGAATAAAGGAAAAATCCTTATCAAAAAGGACCTGCAAGATGAAATCAAGAGGAAGAAATTGCTGAATAGTAGGTGGTTAAGATCTTCACCTCTCTACCGTGATCGTCACCGCACCAACTATGTACTCACAAGGAATAGAGTAAATCCAATGATGGTGAAGGCACATCAGGCATATGAGAAGAGTATCTGTGACAAATCCAAAGAGAAACCCAAGATCTTTTGGTCTCACGTAAGAAGTAAACTCAAATCAACAAGCGGAGTTTAGCCACTTCTTCAGAACCCTGACAATAAATCATCTCTTAAAGATGACGACCACGAGCAGTTAGTCACATAAGCGTCCCGCCGAAATGCCTATCAAAGATTAATCCCGCGAAAGCGCTATATCGTTTACTTAACTTAAACAAGCAAAAAAATGCACCGCAAAACTTCTAAAAGGATTCATGAAAAAAATAACCCGGCGCTTTTTAATGAAATTAACATTTTCAAAAACTTTGAGAAATTGCCTAAAATTTGAGCCATAGATGAAAAAATTTCAGCCGAGCCAACCTTGAAAACTAATTTGAAGATCAACTTCCCAAGAGAAAGATCTACGAGGGAGACGGAACCCATCAAGATCCGCGCACCACTGGATAGGCTACTTCCCAGAAATTTTGCCGGACCTCAAACACTGACCCATTTACATGTGCGAAATTTTTTTGCTTTAGTATGTAAACAAGGCCTTAAAATTGAAACGCTGTCTCGGGAATTGAATGACAAAATTTGGTTGGTTGATATTCTTTGCCACGGCATGACGTCACAAATGGGGAAAACAGAACACTTACTAAAGATTAATTATGTGTAATCAGTAAACAAAATAGAGTATGTTTTCCCCTTGCAATAATTAAATCTTATTGGTTGAAAGTATATATTACATGACTTTCAGTGGCAAAAAAAATTCTGGCTGCTGCACGTTTGCAATCGACCATTTTGTCTCATTTTAAGTTTTAATTAATTGTCTAGGAATCTTGAACTTGATTCAGGTAACTCTCATCCTTGTTATATTTTTCTAAGAGTGACCTTTCTTGGAAAACTAGACTCTTTGAGTTGGAAATTTTTGTTTCTCCCAAACAGTTTGGAAAACGTTAAAAATCCATGTGGATATTACATTTTTGTGACATTTAGACTCTTCCCTGGAAAACTAGACTTTTTGGGTTGGAAATTTGTGTTTCTCCCAAACAGTTTGGAAAACGTTAAAAATCCATGTGGAAATTACATTTTTGTGAATTTAGACTTTTCCTTGGAAAACTAGACTTTTTGGGTTGGGAATTTCTGTTTCTCCAAACAGTTTGGAAAACGTTAAAAATCCATGTGGAGATTACATTTTTGTAACCATTTTCTGCGCATGTCCTTTGAGAAAACCAGAAGCGATTTTTCGCTCAAAACTGTTTTGATGTATAGCTAACCTAGATATTAGGCTATAATGTGAGCAGTCAAGCTGTAAGTTTCCGTCAGGTGAGGCATCCCTTCGGAACGGCCTCGGTCAATCGCAGTGAGTTCGCACAGTGAAGCACATAGGGTACTTGTGTCATAGTTTCAAATAGTGCCCTGGCTGAGCTGTGTGAGTGATCTAAGATCAACCACGTATCTGTGCGAACAATAACGAGAGACCGGGAGCCATCAGGCCCAGGCTAGGGAGTGACTGTTCACAAAAACAAAAAGCTTGTTTAAGATCTCTTTTTCCACATCTCGCTTTTTTCAACCTGGATTTTTGAAAATTCCAAGCCATGGAAAATGCTAAATTTCCAACCTTGCAGAACCTTGGAGAATGTCCCACATTTTCAGGTTGGATTTTCCATTGGATTTTATCTTTTTTCCAACTAAGAAAACTTGAAATTTCCAACCTTGGAAATCGGAAATTTTTTCCTGTGTTAGTTGACACTTTGGTATTTTTGTTGCGTCACAGCGAAAGGTTTGTTTTTGTTTTAGTTTGTATCTTTGAAAGACCCCATCGGATTTAGGCAGTGGTGTCGGATTTAGGACCTCTCACGGTACTAGAGGGTATATAGTACCAAATGTCAGCCATACTGAAGGAGAACAACCCACGGCATGGCCTGAACATGTTCGGGCCTGTTCGGACCATGCTCGGGCCACAAAAAAGTATTATTGAATCGGCCCGAACATTTTGTTCGGACCATGTTCGGGCCATCATATGTTTAGTAGAATTTAATTTTATTTACCTTTCCTGGTTTATCATCATCCATTGTTAAATATTTTCATTAGACAAATTCAAAGTTCCAAATACCAGTTTGATTCACAAAAGTTGTATAACAGTACAAAAAACGATCCAGAAAAATTTTGCTTCGAATAGGAGAAGACCACGAGAAAAGGGAACGGGATAAAGAATAAAAAGAAGTCATTCTTTTTAATAATTTTCCTAATTTAATTGGAAAATAGATGATTAACTTTTATATTTGAACAATATATTTTAATAAAGATGAAGATTTTTAAATTTGTTTGCTAAAATAAGGAATTTAAAAAATAAATATTGGGTCTTGAAATTACACGCACGATCGTAGCAAGTTTTCAAAAATCTGGCCCGAACATGGTCCAAAACTGCGCGGGCCACGCACGGGCCATTATTAAAAAGTATTAATCAAGAGGCCCGAACATGTTCGGGCCATGCCGTGGGTCGTGAAGGAGAGGGCACTGTAAAAGGTGGTGTCTCGTCTTCAACTACAAGCCGTCATGGTCGAAAATGCCAACTACGATCACATACAATCAAAAAACGAAGTAGCTTTCGCAAATTTATTTGTGATAGCTTAGCTGTACAGGGTCCAAAACTCTTCAACAGTATTCCCTCTGACATACGAAATATCACTGGCTGTTTAAAAGATTCATTCAAGAAACGACTCAATAAATATCTGTGCTCTCTATTCTGACGAGCCTCACACTCGTCGCGACAAAGATTGGCTGAATCAAATGCTCTTTTCGATCAAATTATACGTGTTGGGCTCAATGAGCTGGACAGATGAATATCATCAAATCAAACTGAAGTATACTGAAGTGAGTAAGTAAAGTAGTTGATTACAATGATATATATAGCCATAAGCAAAAAGCTCGTACCCATGTCTATTTTTAGCTGTTAAAGCATAATAATTTGAGTTGAGTTCTTTTTCAGGACATGAAACTTGGATATTCAAAATCTACTCAAAATTCCGCTTTCACTGATATATAACATGATAGGGTTATTTTCAAATTAATATTCCGGTTTTTTTGGATTTCGGCCTAAAAATGACCCATTTTTGGCCAAAAAAGTGATGAAACGCTAAAAATCATAAATAAGAAATATTTAATTATTTTCCTGAATTTGTAAGAAATATTATAATTTTAATGTAAAGTTGTCAGAAATACATAGAATGAGAAAAATAAACTTAGAAAGTTAAAACATGAGCTAAATCCTAAAAAAAACCGGAGTTTTTCCAAAATTAGTCTACGAAACATTTTGATCAAAAATGAGAAAATCCACCTTGCAGGACCTCTAGTTTATTGTAAGTCTGCATTTTTGACTCCATTTTTTGCATATTCTGATATACTCTACCTATTTGAAGAATTTTCAAGCAAAGAAATCTCAATTCAAGTACAATTGACGGAAAGATAGGGGAATTTTGACATAGGCCCAAATTTTCCGTCACGGCGTGACAAAAACTAAAAAGGGCTACAGAAAATCTTGTGGGTTGATTTTTGAATTTATATTTTAGGTTTCTGATTAACACTATATGGTTGATGTTTCATGGAGAAAATTAAGACCTGATTCCACTCTCATAGATTTTACAGGCTATTGAAAATTTTCCGTCACGGCGTGACAAAAACTCTGACCTAGTACTAGTCAGTGAAAAAATGGATTTGAAAGCCTCAAATCATAGATTAACCAGTCGAAGTCCTATAGAAAGTTGAATCAGCTTACAAAAGAGGCCTTTTGGTTAGTTTTTTGAATCTATACCTGAAAAAAAAAACAATGTAATAAGGACATCATTCCAAAGCAGTTTTTTCAGTACCGTAGCAGCAGGCTCAGATTTAGCCTATGTTGATTTTTCGGGAACATATGCATGTTATATATCAAATTGTCGGAAATTTTATGTAGATTTCAAAAATGGTTAGAAGTAGGGGTTAAAAATGAAGTCAATGAGAAGAAAATGCAAAACTTGATGATTTTTTCTCCTATTTTGGCCTGCGATTTTACAAAAACCTAAAAAATGCGATAAAAAAATTTCTAAAGCAAGGTTAAGCTCTATTTTTTTTTGCTTTTTGCTACAAAATACCATAGCTTCCCATAAAAATAGGTTTTAGAGAGATTTGAAGACTTTCATTTTTTGACATTTTTAAAATTTTTGGGTACGAGCTTTTTGCTTATAGCTATATTTCGATTTTGCTATTAAAAGCCTTCGATACTGTTCCCTACCGTCACTTGTGTTTGCTGAAGAAACTTGAAGGATATGGAATATCAGGAAGCTGTATACAATGGATCAGTTTGCTCTGAAGCAAACTGTGACCTAGTTCAACAAGATATCCTGAACAGCAAAAAACAAAAGGTCAACTGCAGTTTGCCGTCAACTGTATGTTTTTTTTTTGTTTGTTTCTGTTGATCTTTACAGTCGGGTTTGGCGATCGTCTATTGGATTACGAGGATATAACATCTAATTTACGAACTGCTATTTGCGTACTAAGCAATATATAATACCTGACAAATAACCAACAAAAATTATATTATCAAATTGGGCCCGACTAACGACTCTCACAGCAACGACGACCATTTTGATTTTGACGAAGTAAACGAGACCGATGCATGGACAACCCGAGTTACAAAGAGGCTCGGGAATCCCGAGTTATTTTTCTCGAAACCGAGTTATGAAAAAACCGAGTTATGACGTCATTGACGATTTTAGAAGGATTTTCTACTGGAAGTCTGTTTCTTTGTTTACATTTTTCTATCTTCCCGTTTCTCAACCTCGATCCCTGCGTATTATCAGCTTTTTGATTCTTACACTGATAGCGCTATTTAATTCTCTGGCGTCAATCAGTAACGTAAATAAAGCCTGGGATACACGGGGACGAGGTTGCCCGTTTCTGTTTTGATTGAAGAAATCCAAACCTCCCAAAACCGGCAGATCTTCCAAATTAGGGAAAATTCTCTATCTTCCCGTTTGGGTGCGAAGATATTTTCGAAGCCTAATCGGGAAGATCTTCCCGTTAAGGAGTCAAGCTATTCCCGTTCGACTGTCTATCCTGAATAAATTACTCTTAACAGATAGTTAAATACCATCGTGCAAAGTAAACACGAGTGTTGGATATTTCTTTCTAATTAATGCAACCTTACGAAAAAAAGAATCTACAGAAACTTGGTAAATGAGTCCTTGACTTGAGTCGCATCCATGAAAATCTTTATTGAAATTGAATTTGTATATAGATTGCATTTCTTGAAAGTGAGATAATAGTATCTATTGGCTGTGTCTAACCAATATATCCCGTACTTAATTTATGACCGAAAACTCTCAATCTTTTTCGAGTTAGAAATTGATTATACGTGTAATGACTACCCTGAGTATCAGAGGTTAAGTTTTAAAAGAAAATAGTAACCTCTGAAGACAAATAATAGAAGTTTTATCGCGCATGTGTCAATCTAATCACTGTAGAAAAAATCAAAGATGAAGAGCAAATATTACCATATTAATGTCTAGCAGACTGTATCAGTATGCAGTTTACTATTTACGAATTCCCCAGAAACCTCCAAGTGTAGTTGAAATGAGTTTATTTCGAAAGAAATCTTTTACATGATCCCCAAATGTATAACAGTAATAACTAAACTTTTAATTATGGAAATGTCACTTTAATTGAATCGAAATAATAGACAGACTTTATGTTATGATTCTCTATCACTGACTCTTTTTACAAAGCATTGATGACTTTTTGTAAGTTGTGTTTTCAACGACGGGAATAAAAATATCGACTATGACGCTCATCCAAGATCTTGGATGGTCGTCATGGTTACTTTTGTCTTCGCTGATTGCGCGATGAATAGAATCTCGATTCGTCGGCACAGCGTAAATATATGATTTTGAGCTGTGCTTTTCACGGTATGTAATGACCTTTTCGTGTTGCATTGCACAAAGAAATCATACAATATTAATATAATAAATTATAGCCGTTAAAATCTTAAAATCAATGCTTTAAATAACTGCTTAAATTATTTTTTGAATAATATAATATTGTTTCAAAACCATGTTTTATAAAATCCTGAGTTATGTAACTCGAAAATTTAAGGTGCACCTCACCTAAAATGACAGAGCTATGTAATTGGAAAAATTTAGGTGTACCTAAGAAAACCGATTTTATAATATATAACTCGAAAACTTAAGGTTCGTCTAAAATGACCCATGTCAAAATTAACTCGAAAAACGAGTTATGACGTCGCGGGGTTTCCCGATTCACAGATACGGGAAACAAAGTTTATTTTCGGATTCTGGCAGTGCAGGGCGCATGCGCCAAATTGTATTGACGTTTCTTTAAATACACGCTTCCAAGATGGTAGCTCATCTCGGTTCATGCTGATCATCTTCAGCTTAACCTAAATCATTTCACTAATCATTTATTTATTCTGTTCCGTTCATGTCATTGCTCCATTCTACTCTGGAGAACTACACAACAAATCCAAACCACTGAAAAAGATTCAATTTTACGAAGTACAAGGCGTTGTAAAAGCTTTTACCAATTACTGATATATCTTTATGATAATTTTGACTCATTTTGTGAATTTCCGTTTTTAGTAGGAGTAGTTTGTAGCGTTCTGAGTAGTAATCCCAAAGGTTTTACATTTCGAAAGCATCATTTGAACCCCTATTCGGCTTTTACAGGGACGAAGTGGTTTTCATCCTGGGGTAGGTCGTGCCATAACAAAAAAGACCAAGTACGTGCCTTGATCTTAGAACGCTCCTACACTCGTTGTAAATTAATGAAGCCTTACCTCACGCTATCAGCCGAACAAATACCAATTTACAAACTGTGTTGTTATTGTCTTTAACGAAGAATTAAAAAGAAATGACGTCTCCACAAAAAGATCTTGAAACTTTGTGTACGAAAAATTGATTCCGAGTTAGCTAACTCGAAAAAAAAAATTTGAAAAAAAAAACAATATGGCTTTGTGGAAAAGAAAAATTTCAACTCGAAAATCCATTTATGGAAATTAAAAATCCAGTTAGAGTTGAGTGACGTCATAATTTGCATTTTTATGACGTCATAATTGAGCTAACTCGCAAATTCCTCGCTCAAAAATTTCTAACTAAGACTATAGAGGCCCCCAGTCACCTTTCAAATCATGCAATCACGCAAAAAAAATTTCAAATTATGTTATCACGAGTTAAATTTCTTTCCCATCACGATCGCGTTGGTTCCTCCGATAACGCAATCACGCAAAAAAATTTCCAAATTATGTTACAACTTACACTAGTTAAATTTCTTTCCTATCACGATCGCGTTGGTTCCTCCGATAACGCAATCACGCAATTTAAAATCTTTTAAATCACGAAATTGCGAACTTGAAAAACGCAAAAGAAATTTGCTCAGCAGAGATTTCTTTTGAAAACAGACGGATCACGTGTCTAGGATGGGAAATAATAAGTGGGAAATGCCCATCTAGGAGTTTTGGATGTAGCCCTTTGGGGGGCTTTGAAATCAAAGAATTATAAGAGACACTGGATAAATAACTCATAAAACGGTTGAGAGCGATCATTGTATTTCTATTGTTTCAGAAAACAATTGATGTTCTAGCTTTTTCCGCAAATGACAACTGTCATGCCGGCTCGAAGGTATCTCATTTTAAAAAAGGTTCTCTAGCGTTTTCTTTTTGTACCTTTGCAGGGAAAAACTTTAAATGTAAGGCAAAAATACCAAGCCGGATACATTTGTGAAAACTAATGTGAGAAAAACATCATTAGACAAGAAAAACCAAACAAAATGCTTACAGTAAGCATGAATATGTAGTAATACGAAATTTTCAATTGTGAATATCTTGCCTTGCCTTGCGCTTCTTTTTTTTATAACAATGGTTTAAATCCATTTTATCATAGGCTGCTGGCATCCACTAACGGATTCGTGCTCCTTATAGAGGATGCTTAATAAGCGATATTTCCTTTGTCCAGAGATTTGCCGCCTTTAGCCGATATACGGCTAAAGACAATTTTAGCTGGCGAGTGTCTACAAATATAACATTACGTAATGTTAAAATTTTCTGTGAGGCACCAAATCATAGATTGGAAAATATATTTGGATTTCGAAAAAAAAGTAGGCGGAAGGAAGTTTGCTTGCTTTTCTTCCTCCTTTCTTGTTTAATGTGCAGATTTTGTAAAAGATGAGAAATTTTAGATTTATTGAATATAAGTGCCTTGATGTATCTTCTGTGTGCACCAACAAAATTTTGCTTCATAAAACTACATTTTGATGCTTGAATTTGGACTTGTATGAGTGTATAATTTTTTACCACACTGGATTCGTTGATCACTTTGGCTCCAGATAATTATTTTGTCAGTTCTACAGATATGTTGCAGATTATTTCAAGGTATTCTAGTTATGTTTATACAGTACATTTTGGGGGTCATATTGAATATTTCTGACATTACTTCTTTATGATTCTACTAAAGGGGAAAGGGAGTGTTGTTGTTCCTTCAACAAGGGCCTTTAAATATTAAAACAAAGAAAGAACTTTTCTTCAGCTTTGGCATTTCACTTTTTAATACTGTGTGGCCTTTGTATCTTTTCAGGTACTTAGCTTCAATTCTTTGAAGAGGTTGGGGTGTTTCTGGTTGTTTTCTTTCACTTTTGTGTTCATGTTTGTATTTTTTGAGCTTCGACCGAAGAGCTGATGGAAAAGTTTTGATAAATTTACAGACCAGATATCTTATAAAAGCAAAAGTCAAAAATAAATCTACAGACTGTACATAATGCGCGCATCAGATTGTTTTTTTATCTTTTTTCTGTTTTGTTTTTCTGGTCTGGGATTCGAATTTCGAATGTAAACATTCCATTGAAAACGTTCGAAAATATCGCACATCAATGTCAATCAAATTATTAACTCGCCAAGATTTCCTTAGCGAACCGGAAAGCGGTTGGTAGATCATTAAGCAGACCTATACTACCTAGGGTTTTGTAGAGGTCTGCGATTCAGACTAATTTTATCATGGATATTCTTAACGTTTTTGGGGAAATCATCCTGAAATATTCTTACAGCACATTCTTAGGTTAGGATCCTAATTCATAATAGATTTAACATTTAGTACATACGTTTCAAGCAGCACTTTTGTAAAAGCAGTGAGCCTAACTTGGGCCTAACTTGGGGATAATTTATAATTGAAAATGCTATTAAAATAGTATTCTTAGCTTTGGTAGCAAAATTCCATGATGTATATATAATTTCTTAAGAGATTTATGAATCATATATTCTAATAATATTATTTTCTAAGTGTACAAAATTTAACAGAAACAGAGGCATTGTAAAAAATATAAAAGCTTACTACAAGAATAATGCAACAAACCATACAAAAAATAAATAATTTTGCTGCAGCTAATAAGTTATTTTCAATTTTCAATTTTACTAGAATTTCGGGGACAATGTTTAAAAGTTCCAAGGCATTTTAGGTTTGCTTGTCAGTGGTATTAGGCTTTGTCTTTTGGACATCTGCGGATTTGTTTTGGACGGTTTCTATAGGTGCAGTGGCGACCATCATGGCTTTCATATGAGTGAGAATGTTATCAAAACGATCTTCTCCTTGGTAGTCGGGAACACCTTGCTCCCATTGTTGTCGACGATCAGCATACACGGCACGTGCTTCTTCCCAGTTGCGCCACGAATTTGGAGAACTGCTTGGTTTCTGGTGGAAGAAGATAGGATTCGTCAAAAAAGATTTATACATCAAACAGCACAGAATAACTATCAATCTTGAAGGTTTAACAACGGTCCGTTTTAATTTCAAACATGCTGTATGTGACACACAAAAACATCTTTTGGAGCTGACACTTGAATGGAACACTTGATCAGATTAGAAGTAGCAAAAAAGGGGGTCGGTGAATAAATTGCAAACGAGTTTGATAAATTTAAATTATTTCAAATCAAGAATACTATAAAATTCGCGCAGCATTTCCAAGATATTCAAAAGTTTAGGCTTGCTTTCCCTTTTCCGACGAATGATATGCTAACATATTATCATAGACCGTTGAAAAGATAATTCAGAGCACTATAATTTTTGAGGAAATAGTACCTCTGTACCAAAAATGAAGTATTGGCATCAAAGGATAAAAAGTTCATTTTTTCATCTTCATTTCGTAAAATCTTTTGAACTACTTTTTTCAAAAATTATTGTGTTCTGAATTACCTTTTCAGCGGTAATATGTTAGAACCATACGTTGACTAGTGATACTTTTATGGACCTACCTTGTTGTGCATTTAACATATTTAAAATTGATATCTACGTGACGTGACCATTAAATAATCATTCAGAACACAAATATTGACAATCTATTAAAATTAGTCGTTTGTTTCTTATAAAAAAAACATTTAGCAACCAAAAATTCATGCTCTTGAAATATTCTTTCATATTCAAGACTTTGTGAGCAAAAAACATCCATCTCGTCAAAAAATTGATTAATTTGGATAAGAACATTAATGTATGCTTATTAATAGTGATTCTTATAGATAAAGATGCATTTTTTGAGCCAACAAAATTATTTTGCAAAATCCTGCTTGAGCTATCTTTTACCTATGATGGTACCCTACTTTCATGCAAAAGATTAGAAAAAATTAATGATCCAATTTTTCACAAAGTCCAAAAAGTCCCGTTTTTTAGCCGTTTTTTGGCCCAAATTTGTTCAAAAACATTTTTTTTCGAAAATCGGGCTCCGTCACATTCGAGGGTTTATAGTTATGCATCTTTGTGCAAAAAATCATAAAGAATGAAAGAGCCAATCTCGAGAAAAGCTAATACCTAAGTAATTGATAATGTGCTTATAAAAAAATATCGAATTTGGCCAGTTTTTCCATAAAAACACGCAAAGCAACCAAAATTTCCTGTCTAAACACACATATTCTTTAAAAGTAAGCCCTCATGAGCAATAAAAAACATCTATTTCATAAAAACATTGAGTAATTTGACTAAGAACATTGATGTATGCTTATTAATAGTGATTCTTATAGATAAACACGCGTTTTTTGAGCCAACTAATGTTTTTTGCGAAAATCTGCTTGAGCCATCTTTTACCTATGATGCTACCCTACTTTCATGCAAAAAAATCAGAAAAAATTAATGATCCAATTTTTCACAAAGTCCAAAAAAACCCATTTTTTAGCCGTTTTTTGGCCCAAATTTGCCCCCAAATTTTTTTTTTCGAAAATCGGGCTCCGTCACATTCGAGGGTTTATAGTTACACATCTTTGTGCAAAAAAATCAGAAAAAACTAATGAGCCAATCTCGAGAAAAGTTGGTAACGAACGAACGAACGAACGAACGAACGAACGAACGAACGAACGAACGAACGAACGAACGAACGAACGAACGAACGAACGAACGAACGGTGGTTAATTTATAGGACCTCCACCGGGGTAGGTCCAAAAAAGGGATTATTTGTTAGAATTGAAACATTTTTTGAAAAGTGGCGAGCAGAAAAAGATTAGTGCAGACTTAAACGAACTGACTTTAATGTTATCAATATACGCTATCACGCCAAATATTTTGTTCAAAACGAAAATCGCAAAAATCTGTTCGTCAAGCAAAAGTAGCAAGAATCATAAATTAAACCAAACTATATTGGCTATAACTCTATAAATGTAACACAAGAAAAACGTCCCAATAGTCACGCAATCACGCGAACACAGGGAAGAGAAGGTAACAAAAAATCACAAGAAGTTATGGTACATTTTAGGTCAAAATATGACGTCATTATTTATTCTTTCTAAGGCCTAAGCAAAAGGAATCAAGTCAAATAGGGGCCAGTCAATTTTTCATCGCCTTTTGTGATCTTTAGGACCCGAGTTATCATTCATATAAGTTACCTCTGCATGTAACATGCCCTATGTGCACGAACATGTGCAAAGAACACCCCAAGAAACACCTCTCGCAACTACGAAACTGACGTCTCAGGCTAACCACGGAACCTATGTTAAAAATGTTTCACTAATAGATTACCAACCCTCTGGTAAAACAGTTCTATGGAAGTGGAAGTGATATTCAATTGTACGGATGAACACACTGACTTACTGAAGAAGCACCTCCTCCAACTTTGTACATATCCCACCACATTTGAGCAAATATGTCATCCGAAACGCTAGGTGTTGCAATGTTACGTACTTTACCCGTCTTATCGTCATAATGATGGTGCCAGGGTTTGATAGCTCCCAAGAAATGGACGATCTTTACACCTTGCCCATACCTTTAACAAAAAAAGGGCAATTGACATACACGTTTGGAACTGGTCACAAGTAGAACGAGTTAGGCTTCTTCTCATCCTCTAGCGAAATTGGGCAAATCCCATACAGTACGACATTAGAAGAAATCGGGCGAAAAAGAGGTCCATTTGCAAAATTTCCACGCAAAAATTAGTTTAGATTCTCGGAGAAAATCCACGCGAAAATTAATCCACTGAAGGTTAGGTAGTCACATTACATTGCACCCATTACTTGAACATTACTCGATGATCTAGAGGATGCACAAAATGTAGAATAGATCAACGTAACTTTGATTTCAGAAGGAAAGGATAGATCAACGTAACTTTGATTCCAGAAGGAAAGGAATACCTCATAAAAGCAGGAGTGTAGCTGTATGTGATATTAGCCACCATATTGTATACGAAAGGAAGACGACGTGAGGAGCCACTTGCCGACCAATCCGAGAAGAAGTCATTCAATAAACCTTGATCACCACCTGAAAAAAGAAGTTGGAAGATTTGGATATCTCATACCAATGGAAATCCTGGAAATCCGAAGAAATTTCTCAGAAGAAAGTCCATGGACATCTAACAAAATGTTAATTTAATAAAGTTTATGGCTTTTATCACTTCGAAAATAAGGGTGCCTTAAAGTTTCAAAGTCGCTCTGATAGATAGAATCTTAGCGGGTTTTCAAGTTTTTTTTGGCTGTTTTTCCGGTCGCTCAACACATTTTTTATAAGCAACTCCAATTTTGTGGTCAGTGCTGGGGTTGCTCATTTTCGGAAAAATCTGCTTTGACTACCACTACTATTATGACACAATGATGTTTGTTGGGTCAAGGGCTATCGTTTACATGGTTAGGTTATCGAAAAAGATTTTACTTTGCGAGACAGTGAAAAAAATCAGCTAGTTTGAGCCCTCGAGCCTTAGCAACCTGTTATGTGATATAGAAGAAAATGTGTAGTGTTTTCTTTTTTATCTACAGTAATAAGATTCATAAGCTGGCAATATTATTATTGGAATAAGGCGGGTAAACACACTGCTTAAAAACAAATTTAAATCGAAATCGTTTTCAAGGTTCTCTATGTTGATTAAAGGAAGGAAAGTAATTACCATCGAAGCTACCCATCTTTTTTGCAAACTCGAGCAATTTGTGGTAGGTATCAACATTAGGTTTGAAAACGAAAACACCTGTGTTGAAACAGTCAGGCCATCCGACATCAGGGGCAGCAGAAAGTTCTTCCCGCTCGAATAAATCGTCAACGTTTTGAAGAACCATAGTGTCTGCATCAAGAAAAACGCATTTTTCATATTGTTTTAGAGTCCATGCTCGTAATTTGGTGAAGGTACATCCTAGTTCTGGTCTAGCAAGAATGGCAAGTCTCTCCTCGTCTCCACTTTCAAGCAGATTTACGTCGATAATCTCATCCCAATACTGCTTTAAGCCATCTCTAAGATACAAAAGTTAAAATCATCATCTTTTCAATAAATGCGCGATAAGTAAAATGCGTATGCATTACGCCAAGCATCAATTTAAGCCGAGGTAGAACTATTTTTACATCGGTACATATCAATACTTTTCACGTCAGCACATAACAGATTAAAAAACTCATTTTTAGTCCTCGAACAGCCTAATGCTAAGTTAAAAACGAAAGAAAGAAAATCCTCTTTTTCTTTTCAAAAGATAAATTCTCATTACTAAAAATTGCAATTTCTGTGGTGATTAAGGTGAATAACTACAAGAAAGCGCTCAATACGCTATTTTTATGCTCAAAATTTTCACAAAAATTCCGTCTTTGCTTGAGGTATGTACTTCATGTCAAATTCAGAGTTGAATTTTTCGCGGTGATTAAATTTCGCGATTGACATTTTTCGAGTTTTGATAAAAAGGATGACATCCTAATCCGCGAAATTTTATCCCCGCGAAAACTTACCCCATTAAAGGAAAAAAGCGTGTAAGTTGTAGAGCAAAACATAAACATAAAAATCACCATTTTGTCCAATTCACATTCTCAAAATTTGAGATTTTCTCTATAATATACAACAAATTTAAAGTACAGGGAAACAGTGTTATAAAGGATAAAGCTTCTCACCTAACATGAGAGGAGACATGATCTGTTACCATCAGCACGCATTTGCGAGTTGTTCCACTTCTTTTGAGGGATTTGCCCAATACATCTGCGCCACGTGCATAGTCGTCGTTGGTTATCAAACTCACGAAAGCTTCAGACATTTTCTAGTGATTTAAAAGAAATTATGAAAAGTATTGTATTAAGGAGTTCTTACGAAAGTATAAATAAGAACTAATGCACTTGAAATTCATTGCAAAGTCCATAAATTAAAAAAAAAGACTCGCAACCTTAAAAAAATTAAACTGGAAAGACTGGCTACGATATTCTTTCATAATAGCATGATCATCTCATTCTTTTTCATATCTTTAGCAATAGTTGCTGAAAATAAAACATGATCTTTCATAATCTCTGACAAAAAGTAGCTTAATAAGATTATTGCCAACTTTACTTTTTTCATTGGTTTCAAATTTCTGATTTCAATTTCATGTCAACATGACAGCTGTAAAACTAAAAGTTCCATTGTAAATGCAAAACCACCTTTAGTTCAGGATTTCATAAGTTTGATTAAAAGTTATAACAAATTACTTTGCTTAGGAATGAATGTGCTAACTTCTCACTACACATTCATAAAAAATATTACTTGTTCTCTCTTGATCGTCTAAATGGACGTGTACATTTTTTAAAACGTACTCTACGTACTACTAAACTGCTATTTCCTAGGTGTTGGGTGTTGTCACTTTATTACTTTACACTTTCACACTACATCTTAATATTTTGTGACAAACAAAAAAACGTCTTGGGATAAAGAGTCTACCTATGCATACTGCAAACTGAGTCCTCTACCTCATTTCAAAGGGGAGAAAAGCTGCGCAAAAAAATGAATAACTGAGTGCACAGGGAGTGCACACCCTCGAAAAATTGTACTTTTTACTCATTTTCTTGAATCTACGATGATACTTTTCTTGCTTAATGTTTTCTGTAATCTGCAGGGACCACAAAACAATTTGCAATGTTTTTAATAAAATACAAACCTTAAATAGTAATTGGTTGATCAGTACAATCCCTTCCATCTTACCTAAAGAATACCCTCGAAAAATTTCATAGACCTGTGATAGTTAGAAAGTTTGGCACAAAATTGTATTTTTTGGAATTTTTCCATGATTGATTTAGTAGTGCATTTTAACGAACATGTCCAAATGTTTTAACTTGTCATGCACTAAGTCAAAAAAAAATCAGGGAAAAATTAAAGGATTTTACTGAAACTTGATCTATGTATGTTTAAGCAAAGTGCACAGTAAACTTAAGAAGAGCCAAAATAACAATAGTGAGGTAAATGTTCCTATCTGTTATGAAGGTTGAAAATTTTGTGATGACGTCATGGTAAGCCTTTCCAGACAAAACTTAAAGGCTTGTAATTTTCATCTGATAGGTGGCCGGGTGACATAATTTGGTGCTGCTGTTTGAAATTAAGTTTTAGACCCTCTAAGGGTCATCTGTGCCAAATCTCATGTTTTTATCACCATCTGAAGTTTTTTGTGCTAGTAGACCTCACTACAAAGGAACTTCAGCAAAAAGAAAAAGACCTGAAAAAGTCATTAAATGATTTAAAGCCTAATATTAAAGCATTCAATTCAATAAAGAAAAATTCAAGGTATTTCTTCTCCTATGCAAAAAGAAATACAGCAATAGCTGAAATCCTATCTAAACACAATTCAGTGCTCTGAAACCAGCTGAGCTCTAACTTGGTAAAAATCATCCCTCAAAAAATGACTAAAATTTGGGATATTTTGGCCCATTGGCAAACTTCATAGGGGTCTAGGTCACTGAATTTGTTGTAATATAAGGGTAATGATGACTCTGTCCTATCAAAACCATGAAAATAGGTGAAAAAAGTTGTCAAATGTGCTTTTTTGAGCCAAGAAGGCTTTTTTTCTCATTTGTGACCCTCCAAACGATTTGGAGTACATTAAAAACGAGACCGGTCATGGTGCGGTCATGCTCGTGCCGCTTTCCTACTGGTTAATTGTGCGTGTAAAAGTTGAAAAAAGCGGCCAGAAGACCGCACAGTACCGTATGGTCCGTGCGTACAAAACGTCGACTAAAGCGGACGATGGTGCGGTCCGCGCCGACTAAAGCGGACGATAGTGCGGTCCCCGCCGTTTGTTTATATTTCTTTCGGTTGCCATAAGAATTTCAGCCTCGAGTTCAAGCAAGCAAAACAACAACTTGTTTCTGGACACACAAAAAGAACTTGCAATGTTCGATGTTCGATGCTCACATGTGAATTCTTGAGTTCAACTTTGTTTATTTTGCCGAACGTTATAAAATTGGCGAACAGTCATGTAAAAAACCATTCCGTAAAATGTATGCTATTTGTTATGATTTCTCGTTTGCCGGTAAACGTTTCGAACGGCAAAATGTCCGCACCATGACCGCACTGAATACCGCACTTATTCAAATGGTGCTCTTTAGTGACCGATCGAGTGCGTTTGAATAGATTTTTAGAAAAGATTTTTGGATGATTTCTGGCCGATACAAAGGTATCATTTTACCGCACGGTAAATCGTTTCGCCGCTTTTTTGCCGCACATTTTATCGATCTGTCTGCACCAAGACAGGTCTCATTTTTAATGTACTCCAAATCGCTTGGGGGGTCACATTTTCTTAACCAGAGCTGAGGTCATTTTATTGCATCCAGTAATTGGCAGTTAGAAAATAAATTTGATCTGAAAATCATAATTCCTCATCACATTTCAGAAGGGTTTCTAGGAAAATCAAATAAATGGTACTCTTTGATAACTTAAAGAGGCTGAAATTTCACTCAAATGACTTCTAACTCCCCTGAAGCCTTAATTTTGTAAAATTGACTTTAAAAGTATATACATTTTTGGCGGTTAGTGTAAAACACAGGTCACAGGTCACAGGTCACAGGTCAGTGTTGACAGGTCAGCTTCAATTACTGTAAAACACAAAGAAAATGCTTGAAAAAAAGCTGTTAATGTCAAAAATATAATTCCAAAGGTATTTTATTGATCTAGAACTATTTTAAAGCTAAAAATCTACCCACGTGCATACTATGTGATTTCGCGTTTTATACCGTGTATAACAGAGACCTGTAATATACTTGTATTATATATTACATCTATATCACACATGAAAAATATTGTCTTTTCAATGTTATACGCATGTTACATATGTTATATACAAAGAATAAAGAAATATTCGAATATCGATCTCACCTTTGCTTTAAACAGCCCTCTAACAGGAAAATAGCTATTTCACAATCACTATGTCATATCTCATTTTATCTCCTGCATCACCTTGGGTATGATAACAAGAATTGATGAAAATAGCGTCAATGGGATTATATTTTACAAATGTTTCGATATTTTTATCCCCTGCTTTGTATTTTTGATAAAATGACGTCACTATTTTCATCTCTCTAACAGTTACATCAATATGCCTTCTTACCTGTCTTTAAAAATATAAATAAAAGAATCACGGAAAAGGATGCGAAAAAAAAAGACATAGTGTGAGAACAGAGTAATCAAACTCATTAGAAAAAGTACCATTAGAAATCATAAAAAATCAACCTGAATAAATGCAATCGAAATTCCAGAGAACTTCATAATTCCCCAAACAACATTACATTACTTTGTCAAACACCATCACATAAATTTTACAATTACGTTAGAGTAGACTACGCTCGCCCCCGGAGAGGTTTATTTGGAAAGGGTAATTATATTTTATTGTTCGGTTCTTTTTTAAAGATTCGCCGGGTTGGAAAAGTATGAATTTCTTTGTACATATTTTACCTACCCCAAATATTTAGGAGGCTGAGTTTTAAACGAATGGTCAAGTTGAAACGAACGATAAATGTATCAAGGTCTGTTTTATTTACCCCCTGGTGACTTAACAAAAGAGACTTAACTCGATGTTACAATCCAATTATTCAAAGTCTCGGCCTTTTTATAATGAGCGAGACATGCGTTCTCTGATTACGCAATTTTCATATTGACATTTTCGAGGCATTTTGATGTAACTGTCTAAAACAGCTCTCTTGGATTATTTATTGTTTTCAAAACCTGTCAATCTATATCCACTTGCAGCGTCAGCATCATACATAAAGAATATTTTATTGTTAATTGGTGTACAAAACCTCATACTTTGAGATAACATCATTATTTACATAATTTAAGTGTCATTTGTTGTCAATATTTGGGGTTGATGATTTGTCGTTTTAGTCTTCTAAATAAATTATGACTTATAACTTAATAGTTTGATAATATATTTACATTACATATTATAATATGTTATGAGTTGTATGTTACGAGTGCGTTACAGTTTTCCGGTCTGTAATTTGTATGACCTGTAACCTGTGACTCATGACCTGTGACCCGTGACCTGTGTTTTACACTAACCGCATTTTTGGCTGAGATTTTTGCCCAAAATGAGTACCCATGATTCCTGGTTCCAGATTTTGTGAAAGCATCATATGGATAGTGCAACAATTCATCAGAAGTTTGAGCCCTACACCTTTCGTATAAAGATAAGGCCAAGTTTAAAGTCTTTCGTAACTCTAAAATCCTAAAAATCATGACAATGTTGCTCAATAAGATAATTTTTGCTCAAGATTGAACACAAAATGAGCCCAGTTTTTACTATTGAATGCAGTTAAATGAGGCTTAGGAATATTTTGACTTTTGGACTTATCTCCAAGTATTTAAGGGTAGACAAGTTGATAGCAAAATTGCTAGCCCTAATCTTTACAAGAAAGATTTAGGACTCCAAGTTCTGATAAATTGTTGCACTGTCTATACTTTAGTGCTTTAACCTCATTTTACCAGTGCCACAACAGCATATGTGCTAATGTTTTTAACTTTCCTATTTCATCCCTTATGTTTAAAATCACAAAGATGTACATAATACAGAAACCTGCCCAATTGGAAATTCTAGAAATGTATTTGGATGTTGTATATATTATATATGAGCTGGTTTCAGAACACTGAATTGAAGTGAACCCACAGTGTCACCCAAACTTTTTTCTAGTTAAGGTTATATCTAACTCTAATAGTATAATTTAGACTTAATAAAGATGTATACTATTTAGCTAAGTTGCAAAAAAACATGTTAAACTACAGTATGATAGTATTTCCCAGATGACTTTTCAGATTTCCCAAGGCAATAAATATATTTTGTTATCAAAGGCGAAAATATAAACACCTACATTATTCCCAAGAGCAATTATAAAATGACAAATTTTTTCTCATTGTTGGATGAAAACTGGCAAAACAAAAAGAAACAACTAATTGTAGTGTTTTGACAGAGAAAGTAGCTGTAGAATCTGATTAGATGTGTTCAAACGAGCAGCAACAAAGATTTTTTGTCTAAGTCTAAAATCGATAAAATCAATTATCAATTAAAATCGATAGCTAATCGATGGGTAATCGATTGATTAAATATAGATTAAAAACAATCATTGATAGCTAATTGATACTGGTAACAATTTTTTAGCAATCAATTAAATTATCACCATAGATTTTAATCAATAATATCGATTAGTATATGTAATCACATGATAACGAGTGCAATTCGAATATAATTGCACGAGTGATTTTTTTGTTATTAATTTTCCAAGTCTGAAAGGACGAGGAAAATTCGAAACAAAAAAATCACGAGTTAAATTTTCGAATTGTACGAGTTATTATGTGATTACGAGCTAATCGCACAATCAGGCACAATGGCTTTCACTACTTTTTCCCAGTTAGGAAAGTAAATTACAGAAATTATGACTGAGATTTTTATATTTTTCTCTTCTCTATGTGTCTTTCTTTTATTGTTGTTTATTGATTTTCTTTCTCACAAAATAAATTTTGAACGCAATTAAAACGTTTGATGCAAAAAAATGTAAGAACAAGCGATACTTTTATGGACCTACCTGGTTATCAAACTAATCAGTGAACATTGAAACACATAAGACATAACTGGTCAAAATACAAAAAAAAATAAAGAAAATGAAAGCATATCTATTGAGAGAAACTATCAACACTATTGAAAAAGATTTTTGAAAAAGAAATAAAAAAGCTATTAAGCGCTTTTCTTTATAAAAACCACTATCAGAAAAATGCACAGCTTAATAAATAAGGTTTCCAGAAAACTCAAACCGTCGCACTCTACCGTGACATTTTCTTCTGTTAGAAAAAATAATAATAAAACAATTTGGCTGATAACATTGATATATGCTCATAAATAGTGATTCTTATAGATAAAGATTCGTTTTTCAGCCAAAAAAATAATAAGTGTTTACAGAAAACTCAAATCATTACCCTCCACCGTGACATTTTCATCGTAAAAAAACTAATAAAAATAATAATAATAATATGGCTAAGAACATTGATGTTTTCTTATTAAAAGTGGTTCTTATAGATAAAAATGCGATTTTTGAGCCAAAAAAATTTTTTTGCAAAAATCTGCTTGAGCCAAGCTTTAACTATGATTGTACCCTACTTTCATGCTAAAAATCAGAAAAAATTAATGATCCAATTTTTCACAAAGTCCAAAAAACCCGTTTTTAAGCCGTTTTTTGGCCCAAATTTGCCCAAAAATTTTTTTTTTCGAAAATCGGGCTCCGTCACATTCGAGGGTTTATGGTTATGCACCTTTGTGCCAAAAATCAGAAAAAACTAATGAACCAATCTCGAGAAAAGCTGGTAACTAACACACTAACGAACGAACGAACATGGGTTAATTTATAGCACCTCCACCCCACCGGGGTAGGTCCAAAAAACATTCGAATCAATTTTGTAAACATTGGCGCGGTATTGAAGAGTGTGATTAACGATTAATTGCTCTCTACAAAATGCAATTAACGATTAATTGCTCTCTTTGAGGGCGTGCCAAATAAGAAAAAATAACCCATCGTGCGATTACAGTGTTAATAATTGATAATATCGATTAATATGGATATAATCGATACTTCGACCCTTTGGATTTTTAATCGATAATATCCATGAAACTTGGGTTAATACACCTTTCTCGTAATTCAAACTTCTCAGAAATTGCCCGGGAAAATGTGCGCTCCACCGGTTGTGTATAAAATTGGTTGGGAGGTAAACGAACGTGCTTTTGCCTGCGAGGGGTTAGGGAAGGTTGGTTTTCAGCTTCTAACTTTTGATAGCAATCTTCTTTTGGCAAGAGATTTTCAGGGTGGTATAACATCATGAATAGATACTAAAATCATACTAAAATTTGAGGGGGTTTTATTCGCCAGAACTTAAGAAAAGCTCAAAAAACCAACTTTCCCTAAGGAAACGTAGGTAAAAACGGGTTGTTTTTACCTCCAGAGACCAAACAGTGGAGAGCATCAGCACACTAGTTTTATGAACTACAGGAAAGGTAGAAAACCCACTTTCCCTAACCCCTCGCAGGCAAAAACGCGTTTCTTTACCTCCCAAACAATTTTGTACAATAACGATGGAGCGCACATTTTCCCAGGCCATATTTCTGAGAACTTTGAATTATGGGAAAGGTGTATTATTTATTTATCGTTTTTAATACTATAATAGATATTTAGTCAATCGATTAATTATCGATTAGCTATAGATTTTAATCGATACAGTAGTAACGTCTGGTTTTGGCGGGACCATACGTCATGGGGAGGTGTGTACCAGTTATCATTAGCTAGTTATGTCCAGACGATTTCAATCGAACGGAATCGACGATCGAACCAGTCGAACCAAATCGAACGCAATCGACCGATTGAAATTCGATTGTCGAACGCAATCGAATCTCAATCGAACGTCAAAATTCTGGGTAATATTCGATTGGTTCGATTGTTGTTCGACTGGTTCAATCGTCGATTCCGTTCGATTGAGATCGTCTGGCTTTATTCTTGCAGCTTCCCAACATCCAAGCTCTCAAACATCACAAGCCGAATGAAATAGACCTTTTTTCAAAGAGGCCACCCTGTCGAATAATTATGTAGTCCAACAGAAAAACAATGATAAAACCATGCATAATTATTACAATATGCATGATACAGTAATTATGCATGGCTCTATCATTGTTTTTATGGCTGGACTACATAATTATTCAATAGGACGTCCTCTTTGAAAAAAGGTCTATTACTTTCGATTTCCCGTAGAAATTATGCGATGAACAATCTGGGGGTCAATAAATCGACGATCGAACGCAATCGAACGCAATCGAACATCAATCGAACGCAATCGAATATCAATCGAATCTGAAAGTTGCGGTAATATTCGATTGAGATTCGATTGCGTTCGACAATCGAATTTCAATCGGTCGATTGCGTTCGATTTGGTTCGACTGGTTCGATCGTCGATTCCGTTCGATTGAGATTGTCTGGTTATGTGAAAACCATAGTATTACTGACATTTCACTTTCACCTTGAGAATGAAGAGAGAGCTCAAAGGTGAATCATCATTTATATGTAATGGACTCCAGTGGAATGGACTGGGTTTATTATACTGATGATAGAAAGCTGTTCGTAGAATATTCACGTTTACAAAATGATAGTGGTCTAATCACAAATTACAATTAATAAAGAAAAAAACTTACTGTTTTTTTCAGGGAATTGAGTCACTTCAAGGCGTATAATGAAGTTAACTTTCTGAAAGTGGAGCCACTCTTGTTGGATGCTTGACTGCAAAGAGTGAGGTGTGTGTGAAACTGGAAAGATACTTTAGCATGCGTTTGACACGTGAACAAAATCTAACGCCAACCTTTTTTGATGGCGGATTGGCGACTGCGCCCCCTCGAAATTTTTCGCTTTTTCCGTGCTATACACACTACTTAGACGATGCTATCGTCCGTATAATATATTATTAACTGGTTGAAGTAAAAGCCGGTCAATACAAGAAAATGCGCTATTTTGATTGGTTCTCTTGGCCACCTTGAACGGGACTTTGTGAAACATGGTTTTTTAGCTTCCTATGTACCTATAGATTACAGTTTGGGATGGTTTTCAGGCTGAATAGGTGATAAAACCCTAAAATTTGACCTAAAACGGGGTCTTTTGCTCAATCTTTACTAGTCGATTTTTCAAAGTGCTCAAATGAACAAACTTTTGCGCTAATCTGATAGAGCTCGAAGTGCTGAGCAAGAAAATGGGGTCATATGTTTGGTTTTGAACATCCGTTGCGGAGCTAGGGCCCGCCAAAGTCGTCAAAATGGCCGTTTTAGCCCTTTTTCTGCTGACGTCAGCATTTTTCCTTCGAATTTTTAGGCACTTTCGCTGGATAGCCCTGAAAGAGTACTTCAAGAAAATTTTATGGTTTGTTGGGTTTCAAATTGTAGATCTCGAGATAATTCAGTTGGAAGTTCTTTGAAAAGTACAATTTTTTGCTGACTCAGCACTTTTTATGGGATTTGTAAGATCTATAAATGGAATACGTAAAATATTGACCTTATCCTGCGCACAGACCTCGCAAGCTCGGTCTGTACTTCGGCTGCGGTCAATATTTTTTTTAAGTTAGATATTAGACTATTATAAAATTTGGAGAAATAAACTATAGACAAACGAAAATAGTAAACTGACAATAAATATATAAATACTCGTATAAATAGATATATAGTTAAATAAAAGCAAATTAGATTCTTGAAAAACTCTCAGAAATACTCGGACAAAAAACTATGTCCTGTTCTGGAGTCCGAAAACACACATGAATGGATTTTATCAGCGAAAAGTTTATCTTTCTTGTTATCCAAGACATTGTCTCGGAGTATGAAGAATGTCTCTTTTCGGAAATCATAGAGGCAAGCCGTCGAATAGCTTTGCCGCATTCTCGACCGTAACCACCAGTCGCAGAAAATACCATTGGTGTTAGTGAGTCATGTTCAATTTCGATCACTCTATTGTTGTAGTGACGTTTCTTTTCGTTTTCGTTTATCATGTAGCAGCGTTGTGGTTCGAGGGAGACATACCTTTTAGCTAGTGGATTAAAAACCCTTATATCAAAGAATGCTTTTTGGCCTGTCACCCAAAAACCTCTTGCTGAAACATCTAATCGAGCTTCGTCTGATTTTACCGACGACTTCGGAAGGTTTTCGACTCCCACCAACGATTGGAGGGATGGCTCGATCTGCACGTCATGGCAAACTTCTTTCAACATTTTTGCGAAGAAATTTCTCAACTTGTTGTGGCGGAGAGAGATATAAAACCCCCTTTTTTACACGAGAGAGCGTGGTCTAATGAAAATGACGCACCACACTCGCAGTTTGATGGTGTTCGATTGAGCTGCCAGCCATAACGGATGCGAATGAGGTCTTGGAAGCATTGTTTAGAGAGATTGTAACTTTCGCTCTCCAATGGTAGCGTTGACAACCAAGATGAAGCTCCGTGTTCTTGGTTTAACAAGAGCAATGACTTCTGTTTTTCATTTAGAAGAGCATCGAGAAGTTGCAACGATTCGTTGATTTTGTCAATCTTTTGTTTGCGAATTGCCGACTTCTTCTTGTTGAGATCTGGATCCGGGATGTATTCACGAGTTTGCGAGTTTATTGCGTCACTAAGATGAGACGTGATTTGTCGAGAGTTGGCGTACTCGATGGCACATTGTTCTTCGAAGATGGGAATAGCGAGTCCACCATGCTTGGTAGGCAAAGATATCAGTTTTCTCTCTACCTCATTGAGATGGATTCCACCGGTGATTGATGGGATGAACTGGTGAAGAATGATCTGATCGATTCTCCTCAGGTGGATGGAGATATCTGGTATTATCCTCATGATGAAGGTTAGTTTGTGACGAAACCCCTGAGGTAAAGCCAACATACGCAGCTTGCGGTTCGATTTTGCCAATCTCTGCGAGGAGAAGTAGCTCTTTACAGAGGCTGTCGACTTTTTCTGCGACATATTCGTCTCGGAAGGTTGTTGAACCGATGACTGCACCGAGGTGGCGTTTCCCTTACGTCGTGATGTTGATTAGTATCCAAATTTGGGTCCAAGACGACACAAGGCATCCCACCATTTCACTAAGTTTTGAATAGATCCAGCAGCTGAGAAGTCCTCGGCATAGGCTTCAGATTTTGTCTGTATTCCTGGCAGGTTGTCAGTAATCTCAAGTACCATTAGAAGGAGTGGAATAGCTGCAATTGCATATACAGCCATTGCGATTGGGTCGCTATGAGTCGTGCCTTCGTTTGAGGAAATTTCGACGCCCCCAATGACGAACAATCTTGATGGTTTGGTGTAACTGTTTTCAACGTACTGTGCAATGGCTGGGCAGATGATGCCGATGTTGTGGACGAACGCCTTACGATTGATGGAATTGAAGGCATTCGCAGCGTCGATGAGAAGGACGGCCTCTGTGTCTTCGTGATCGAATATGTCCTTCGTCGCATGAATTGCCGCCTCGCAACCCGCTTCTTGGCCTGCACAAACTTGCAGCGAACCAACCGAGTTCTTTACATGGGTTTTTACAATTGCCATTTGTATATTATAAAAACGTAATATGTTTCGCAGCGGATAGAGTCTGCCACACAGCCACCACCGTAAAAAATTCCCGTCTTCACGTTTGTTCCTGTTAGATGAAACTCGTCTTAGACTATAGCATAGTCTACACACTACTCAATCATAACAGAGGGGTATGCCACTGGGCGAAATAAGAGATTTCCAATCCTGGAAATATCTTGAAAATATGATATTTCCATATACTTTTGTAAATATGGAAGAAGTTCGCGAGCTTCGTTGCCGTCTGTATTTCAAATCGTACAAAATTGGTATAAAAAGTCCGACAATTTCATTTCTTTGAATTACTTAGCTAAAAGGATCGATTGATAGGGCTTGAACATTACACGTAATTCACAAAGGAATTGTTCTCTATTTTTTCATAAGTTTTCAATATGTTTTATCAACATTTTTCAACGCAGAAATCCCAGAATCTCAACGGCGTGTATACGTTTGAATCACTTTTGTCTTTCCAATAATATTTTTTGTGCGACTTGAAAAAATAGTATGCTAAAGTCGAAAAGTTGAAAACAATCTTAACGTGGCGACAACGAAGCTAGCAGTGCTTTTTACAAAATGAATGCAAAAAAGGAGATGGATTCCCGAGTCATAACTTTTATCCTTTTGATTTCAAAATATATATGCTGTGAATGATGAGTAGATTTTGTTCTTTACTGAACAATCTTGTTAATTGCTCATAGCTGCTCTAAAGTCACTCTAAAGTCAGGAATGGAAAAAGCCTATTTCCTATCTAAAGTTTCTACACAAAATCTGCTCCCCTGACGTAACCCAATTGTCGGAAATTCAAAACAGAATTCTGTTAAAAAGCTTGTCCCCATCCTGATTTTCTGACTTATAGCTAGTTGACAAAAGGGGTTGTTGTTCTGTAAGATACACGATACCGAAAGGTCACAAAATAAAAATATCAACCATCTTAAATATGTGAAAAGTTGGAGTCGCTTCATTAAATTTGAGGAAAAAAAACGAATGAAACATTTAAAGCGATTCAAAGTTTTTAAAGATTCAAATTTATTGGGAGTAAAACATACAGTACAATTTATAAATAAAAATATTCAAACAGTTTGTACAATTTCGTAGCCTTCATGAGAATGTATCGTATTTGAAGTGTTCCAAGGAAGAAGCCATTTTATGTACGAGCCTGAAAAAAATCAAAGAGCGACCAGGTCCACTAAAATAGGAGCTACGTTTGGTAGCAAGGAAAAGTTGGTGAGAGGGTGCTAATTAACGTACTGGAGTATTCTGCCACGGCTTCATTTTTGAGCATTTGCGAACGGAGTGCTTTCCAAAATCTTAGAGAGAGAGAGAAAGCCGACAGACCACTTTATTTTGACTTTTGAGTAAGCTGTGGTGGTGGGAAACGACTGGCCACTTTGTATGAAGTTAAATCGCCGCCATATTATGCCATATTAATTCGACACTTCAAGTCGAGTCGTCGCAAATATTCAAGTTGACTCGTCGCATCTCAAGTTGACTCGTCGCAAACTTTTTGAGCTTGGTACAAGTATCTTACTTTGCATGAACCTCGTTTAACTTCCATGCGCGTGTAACAAGGATTCTAAGTTCAAGGAGATAACCCTATTGAAATTCGAGGCAAAAGAGATCCCGGTGACGAAAGTCGTAACGTAAGGGAGAGACGGGCACAAATGTAATTTAATGGAATAAAATTTCGCTGCGTTGAGCTTGTCCGCAAAATATTAAGATTTTGCGGATGACTCTATAATTTTGGGGTACCTTCAGGGAACTAATTTTTGCGTGAATAATTCTCGCAGAACTTCTTTTCGCAGTATTCCACTTTTTGCCTAAATTCTTTCATTTTCCTAGATGTTTTTAAGGATTTCTGGTAAAATTTGCGTTTCGCAGAACTAATTTTCGCGGTAGACACGCATAAAACGCTAAAATTAGTTCCCGCGAATATTAGTTCCCTTAAAGATAATATTCGAACGTATCTTCTATTATTTGCTTACACAGCTTTTTTAAACAAAAGAAACAACAATTTTCCTGGGGGTGCGAAAACATTCATTGTTTTTTTTATTGCTGACGTAAACATGCAAGCGCGTCAAGAAATGAAAGCTTTTTATTACCGAATATTATCTCTTTAAAGTAATATTTTCATATATGGTGAAAATCATTACGTAATAAAACTTACATAGATTAAGTAGTGCTTTCGTATAAAGAATGATTTTTTATCTCCTTAATATCGATATCTACTACATCCTCAAATACAATTTTTGTCTAGACTGTTTACTCCTACCCTTAGCCTATGAACCTTAAACAATGTGACGAGTCAAGTTGAGCTGCGACGAACATTTGAAAGATAAGAAATGGTGAACGAACAAACCTGCTCCAAAGACCTCTGTGAGTAAAGCCACTTTAGATTTTGGCGATCTGCTCATATCTTCCGTATTTTGAACTTGTTCCACCATCGTCGTGTCATGGAAAACAGAGTAAATCTTCAAAGAAAATTTAAAGGATGTGTCAATTATTAGATCTTTAAGAACGGAACAGAGAACAAAATGCGCAGTATATATAGTGATTTCCTAGAATTTATCATTCATATGTTTTAGGGCAGTTCCTGTTCGTTCTCCCTTCACTTTTAAGCAAAATATATCACCAATGGATATGCGAAAGTTTCTACAAAAGTGGGAGTAGAATCTTCTTAACCTACTTTAGGCGTACAAACTTTCGCGAATTTTCGTGAGCATAAACTTTCGCGAATGAGGTATATTTTAAGTAGAAAATTTTAGGTTTTCGGTGCATAAAACCAGTGTTTTGATCGTTCAAATGTACTCAAACCACAATTGATGAAATTTTTCCATCCTTTCTACACTAGATCTTATCCTTGTCATCATCAAGGAGGAAATTTGAGTAAATTTTACTTGCCGATTTTTTTTTCGCGAGCATAAACTTTCGCGAATTGTCCTCTCATGAATTTTCAAAGACATTTACTTTCGCAAAAAGGGTTAAAATTCGCGAAAATCGAGAAAGTTTCTGCTCGCAAAAGTTTGGGACAAGCTAGAGTTTTTACAAGCTCTTTTTTGATTTGGTTAGTCGTTAACCTGTAATAAAACAATTTTGTTACTTTTTCTAAAGAACGCGTATTACTAATGACCAATTAGTGAAGTATCTTATAAAAACTCCAGAACATCCCAAAAGTTTGTACGCCTAAAGTATTTATCGAACCAATTCATCGAAACAGAAATGTTTTGTGGGGAGCTTTCACCAAAACCTCATCAACACTTGCCTTAATTTCAAATTGTGACACACCCAACCTCTTTTATCTGGGACCCAGGTGCGGAAATTTTCATCCGACACGCTTAAGCTCTGAAGGTCGGGAAAATTTTCAACATCTGGAAGGTTTACATTATACGGAATTTCGACAGACCGCGTCAAGGATTTTGCAGCGGAAGGCCTGGTAACCCAGCCCTCGTTCCGGGGATTGGCGGGTCCAGACGAAATATTTTTAGGTTTACGCACAATTGTAGTTGAACCCGACTAGGGATGCGGCACATCAAAGGCCGACTATCATTCCTCTCCGATGGGAAATTGGCCCGCTTCTTCAGAGCTTTAGCGTGGGCGGCCGCAAATTCGCCATCGGAATATCAGATAATAACCTATCTTATTCATCTCAAAGAGATTACTGCGGTCACATGATACGAGTGCAATTCGAAAATGTTTAAGTTAACTCTACACTCGCTCTCTGAAGGCGCACTAATTGAAGGTAGGTACCTGTTCGTACAGGATCCATATCACATACAACAAGAAGAAAACGCAAACTACGAACATCACTATAATGTGCAGCCTAAAAAAGAACTACAAAATTTAAATCATCCATCACAACATTGGTGAATTACACAGGAAAAACTCTAAGCAAATTTATTCTGCAGCCTTTCAAAAAATTTATGGTCAAAAGTTGAAATTTTTCAAAAGATTGCAGCTTTTCATTGTGGTCAAGATTTTATGATTTTTCCCTGGGTAATCGAGCCTACAAAAGTGAATCTCGTCACCTCTAACAAGCTTTTTGTGCGAATAAACTTTCCTTTCCAAGGGTTTTGTGTTGAGTGAAGAAAACTGAGGCATTACAAACGTGTACAACAATTACCTTCTACTTTCTATCTGTGTTCGTGTAAAACCGTTGGTCTTGTAAGACCAAGTCCCAACGCCCAAACTTACAGCATAGACAGTAGATAGTACTGGAAATGAAAGTTGAAAAGAAGCATTTATAATCAGAATAAACCTCTGACGAAATCGTTTTGTTGTGGTATATAAAAGACCAAAAGTTTACTAAAACAAGTAGAAGGGCTGTTCCATAAAATTTCCATACAGGAGGGTGGACAAACCTTTTCAAGTGAAAATAATTTTCTTGAAGTCTAGATACCCCCTGGAAAATGGCAAAATTTGCAAAAGAACCGTTGGAAAAAATTCTTTTTATGTCTTAAAGTGAGGGTGGACGAACTAAAATCAGTTGTTCACCCCCTGGAAATTCAAGAATAACTTTTTACCCCCTGGAAAAATGAAAAACACTTCTTTAGACCCGCTGTAAATAAAGTCTTCTCGGATTACCCCCTGGAAATGTTCGTCCACCCCCTGTATGGTCATAAAATGGAATGGCCTATTTGAAAAGGAATAATACAATTACAACTTTGAAATTCAGCAATGAGAGAAAATAAAGTCGAATCTTTGGATCATATTTTAAGAAGTCTAAATGATACTTTCGAACCCACTTACCTGTATAGAACAAGAAGAGGATGAAATATTTTTGATTTCTTTCACCAACACAATTATTTATCCTAAAACAAGAAAAAAGTCAAGTCTGTTTTCCGCTTAAGCATAGAATAAAAACAATTTTTTTTACTCATACATGTTTTTTTTATAAGCATACCACTTATAAGCATATGAAAGTTCAGATTTACAGAATTCCTAAGCATAACATAAGCATATATATCAGCCTGAAATAATTTTCAAGTTTCATTTTTTTATCTTTTTAAAAAAGGTTTGGTAGAGGTCAAGTAAAAAAAGACATTCCACGGCTAGCTACAATCCATCGCTCCCAAAATCTGAACAAATTTTTACAACATTTTAGAAAATTCACTAAAAACTTGGCTCGGGGTGAATCATAAGCATATAATAAGCATAATATATGCCTGGATGCTTTGAGAACTTAAGCATACACGAGCCTGACCAAGCAGGGGGGGGGTCGGTACTAAAATGTAAGACATACATGAGTACTAAAAGGATTTTCGCTAATTTTTGACATACCCCCACCTATTTTTCGAAGATGTTATTTTAGTACACATGTAATAAAATTATTTTGAGCAATTTAACCTAGATACCACCCATCTTTTGCCCTTTTACAGCTTTAAATTTACCAAAATGGTAAAATGGTGTGATTTTTTTCGTGCCTTCGTGCCCTTCGTGCCTTTGAAAAAAAAGTTCGTGCCTTTGAAAAAGAAGTTCGTGCCTTTCGAAAAAAAGTTCGTGCCTTTTGAAAAAAAGTTCGTGCCTTTTGAAAAAAAGTTCGTGCCTTTTGAAAAAAAGTTCGTTCGTGCCTTTCGAAAAAAAGTGCAAAAAAAAGTTCGTGCCTTTCGAAAAAAAGTTCGTGCCTTTTGAAAAAAAGTTCGTGCCTTTCGAAAAAAAGTTCGTGCCTTTCGAAAAAAGTTCGTGCCTTTCGAAAAAAGTTCGTGCCTTTCGAAAAAAAGTTCGTGCCTTTCGAAAAAAGTTCGTGCCTTTGAAAAAAAGTTCGTGCCTTTCGAAAAAAATAATTAATGACAAACAAAATAACCGAAGCTTCATTAGGTTTATAAAAAACTATAAAGAAGGGTGGTGATTTAAACTACATACTTTTTTATTAGAACGCCTTTAAATCATATAAACTATAAGTAGTTTTGGCGAGCAGGGGTATTTATATTTTAAAACAAATTTCAGCTGCTTTTTGTCTTTGAAATTCTTGTCATAATTCATAAAAATTTATAACTAACTTTTGATTATTAGAAAAATAATCACAGGAATTACACAAATGAGAAAAAAAAGAAGACATTGCATATTAACGAATGTGCTTTCGAATGTTTAGTTCAAGATAAAAAGACAAAAAAGGATTTGAGAAGTCAACAAACGCGTGCAAATTGGCACGGATGCAAAGAAAAAGTGAAAAAATTAAAATCAACTCGTCTTAGACTATAGCATAGTCTATGAAAGAACTCAAAGAAGAGCTAGAAATTTTTTTCCGAAAGGCACAAACTTTTTTGCAAAAGGGACGAATTTCTTTTTCAAAGGCACGAACTTTTTTTCAAAGGCACGAACTTTTTTTCAAAGGCACGAAATTTTTTCAAAAGGCACGAACTTTTTTTCAAAGGCACGAACTTTTTTTTCAAAGGCACGAACTTTTTTTAAAAGGCACGAACTTTTTTTCAAAAGGCACGAACTTTTTTTCAAAAGGCACGAACTTTTTTTCAAAAGGCACGAACTTTTTTTCAAAAGGCACGAACTTTTTTTTCAAAGGCACGAACTTTTTTTTCAAAGGCACGAACTTTTTTTCGAAAGGCACGAACTTTTTTTTCAAAGGCACGAACTTTTTTTCGAAAGGCACGAACTTTTTTTCGAAAGGCACGAACTTTTTTTCAAAAGGCACGAAGGGCACGAAGGCACGCAAGGCACGAAAAAAATCACACTCCATTGTTACAAACCTAGTCGAATTTAGTGCATCAATCTGCAAAATAATATAATTTTATTACTAAACTGTGCTGAACTGTACATAAAAATATTTTTAAAAAATATTTAAAAATTTGGAAAAATTTTGAAAGATTTCTGAAGATTTTTTCGAAAATTCCTGAAAAAAGAAATCAAATTTTTTCCAAAATTGTTAAAAAAATGCTCTATTTTGGCTGATTTTTAGAACAAAATACTAAGATTTTTCAAAAATCTCTTTAAGGGACCACCCTTTTTGGTATTTTAGTACACATGGTACTAAAATGATTTTTGAGCTTTTTCGCAGTACGACCACGTCACTAAATGTCATGATGTCTGAGATTTTAGTACCGACCCCTCCCTGGACCAAGGGGCTTATGGTATCATTATCTTACTGACTTTCACATGCTTTTAAAAAAAAAACATGTAGGAAAGAAGAAATCAACCGTACCAGGGACAGTGATGGTCCATCTTTCTAATGCATCTTTTACACACCCTGGAATAAAAAGAAGTTCTAGAATGAGAAAGTCGACTGTCAAGGAATGATAAGAATTCGAAACAATACACGCTATTCTAGTGTAGCATAAGGGAGTGTGAACAAACTCACCCAAAAAGGGACATATTATGCAGTCTTCGAATTATGGAAATTTTGAGTTATAGAGATTGGTTTATAAAGCATTGTTAACTGGAGGGACCAGAAAATTTGAGCACACATTCGAGTTACAGAGGTTCCATTGTGGTACTACATACCTAAAGTATGAGGATCACAGTATTTGAATAACAAAGACACTTTAGACCAAATAAAGTTTAAAATTCTTTAAGTTTAGGCTGGTTAATAATGGAAGGATACCTGCAATGATGGGCACGCGGTGGACGGAACATTTCACAATATTTACAAACTGTCCATTCATCATTCGTCTGAAAGCAACGGAAAGAAAGGAAGAAGGTATAGCTTATCACTAATGAACAACCATTAACAGACGGTACAGTATAACTGATAGAGTCGGAACTCTGAAGCCTTTGTAGCTCTTGATAGAAGTTAAAAAGGTTAACATGGCCTATTAGCCTAAGGCGTAAGTCCTAAAACCAAGTTTTCTCCGTTCGAATGCACGCTCCTCCCAATATCCACTAAATTCATAGAGAGCCAATCAGGATGATCACCAGGCTATCCACGTAAAGTATTAAACCATGACGGATTGCACTACCTTTCCTTTCTTCTTCTTGCGACTTCCCCTTCGAGCTTCGGAAAAGTCCACCGCTATTTTTGGTAATGGGACTTTCCCTAAAAAGAAGCATTAAAGTTAACGTCAATGGGTACATGCACCGCATTATGGAGATTGAATAACGTTGAAATTAAAAAAGTCTTTTCTTTCAATAACACTACGTAGAACAAGGGTCTCATTTGGAACGACAAACGAAAATTTCACGTACTAAACTTTATTATTTTCCAATAAATTTTCTCTTACGATCTTGAAAAACGGGGAAAACATTTGAGAAGGGGTCAGAGACGTTTGAAGACGTTCTTACCAGGGTCAGTGAAAGAAGCCTTGATATGCGACAACACCATCAGAAAGATGAATATGTTGAATGCCACCACGTGGAAAGTACCCCATAAACTGGAAAAAAAACGCAACCATTGTGCATTTCATATACAAAGAAATAAAAGCAGTGAAAAAGTGTACGTCATGATAAAAATAGAGAGTGAGAACAGATCATCGAACAGATCCGAACAACATCAGCCTGAAATGACACAAATTTGTTGTGGAAAACATGAAGAAGATGTGGAATAGAACATTGATACCTGTCGATTAAAGTAGGTAACAACACTTCAATGATGATGCAGTAGTCAGCATAAAGAATAGCAGAGTACGTCACCATGAAGCAAACAAATCCACATGGATCTTTTGGAATACCCATCCTGATAGTTTGTTATATGTAAATTATTTATTAACTAAAAAGAAAAAAATGCGATAATTCAGAAGGAAAATCGAAGTAGCATCATTAAAAAGCGACTGTCATTAAAAGATAACACCTGCAAGCTCCGAATATATTTGATACTCCCTATTGTGCGCACTTTTGTAATAATTGCGCCAATTCATAATACCTGCGCTAATTTGTATTACTTTTTGCGCCAATTTGTAATACCTACGCAAATTTGTTATAACCGTTGCGCTTTTTTGTAATTTCTGACCTGCGCAGGAATGTAATACTTTGGAATAAGCTTTGGATTCGAAGCCTAGAAACGTTCTTAAAAACGTTGCTGTTACTTAAAGTGTTTTAAGTACTGGTATTTCGGTCCCTAAGAAATTGTATGTCTTGAAATTACTAAGATGTTCTCAACTTTTTGACCCTTGAATGCTACACGTTTTCATATGAGAGCAATATAAGGCTATAAGGCTTTCAATGTCTGTTACATAATATTCTCTTTTCTTTGTAAAATATTCATTCGTTTTACAAAGAGACGAAAGTGCTTATATTATGCTCATCTTGCACGAAAAGAAAAGCGCGGGTATTACGAATTGGCGCAATTATTACAAACATGCGCACGACATTCCCTTTTAAAATCAAATTACTTTTAATTGTCCGGAGGTCGACAACTTTAGCGCGGAATTATTTGGAATTAATTTGAAAGAATTTGGTGACATTAAAATATATCAACATCACTATAAAATATACATGCTAAAGAGATATGCAAAAATATAATCCAGTTAAGGCATGTTATGTCGAAGTCTTCTAAAAGTCACTGTTTTTGAAATAGCGAATTATAATTGCAAAAGATATTTTTCAAAATTGAAAAACTTCTTATCAGTATTCAAAAATATTATCACCACTACAAAAATATACTACTTGCTTTACAAATTTGCACAAAATTCAATAATTTCTATATATCAATAAATATACTACATAATTGTCCCGATATTCCCGATACAAATATTTTCCGAACTAACCCTACTCCAAGGGCCATCTAGGTGCATCACAGATTGTTGAGTCCCACCCCGATACCATAGGTCATACCACCTGTTTTTTTTACCTTACTCGGATTAAAAGAGGCTTTAGCGACGAATATTCTTGACATTTTTTCGATGTAAATTTAAAATCAAACGAAATTGAAATCTACAAGTTATCCAATGATGATATTGAATTTATACCTCTGCCCAAAATGTCAATAGGGATGGCGCTCTCTCAATGTATGTGCTGTTGTTAGTGCCCTTCACTTTTCTTATAGTCAGGATGATTTTAGCCGATCTTTCCAGGGCTAATTGGATGTGTGACAAGGCGTGTTCTTATGTAATAAGTTATTCGGGTCTTATTGGAAAAAATTCCCTTTTCAGACGATTGAGGTTTTCCATATTTAGAAAGCTTACTTAAAAAAAATCATGAATTAAATAACTGAAATATAACAACAATAAAACCCCAAAAATATAACTAAGCTATGTTTATGAATGAAAAATTGTACCAAAAATATTTCCCTATATGTTAAATAAATAAATAAATGAATACAGTGATCTGTATTGACTGAACACTTAGAGGAGGAAGATGTTAATTTGTTTTTGTGGTCTATTCACCGGTCAAACTTACCAAAACAAAATGCAAATTGATCAGCCAACACGATATGAATACTATAATATGGCGCTGTAGTGAGGTGAAATTCCCAAAAGAAAAATACAAACAAGGCCATCAAAAAACTGTTACAAAAGAAAGAAAGAGAGCTTCAACATACCTCAATCTTTTCATTTCAGCCAAAACAAATTAACAAAATTGGCTTTAATCAAATGCTCAAAAATAATAGCAGCGCTTGAAAATCATCCGAAATAAAAATGATGCATCATGTATAAAACAATTGAAAAATAGCAGACCTCCTCAAGTGCATGATGATTCATAACATTTCACATTTAGTTGAAATTATTGATGGATATTTACTAATTGATCCAAGCATAAGGTAGGAACCCATTATCAGGGTCGTCCCACATTAGACATTGTTTTTGATGATAATCATCTTCCAAACGGACCACATCTCCATCACCGTTAAAAACGATCGTTTGACCAGCCTTCGTTCCTTCCACCACACCTTCCACCATGAACTGTTTGAACACCCTCCGAATGGTTAACATGAAATTCCGTTCCGATTCTGTCATTTTATGGTCGTCTGCCATTTCATAACCGAACAAAGCCATAGCATCGGTGACGTGAGCAGCGTTGGTGATATGGATGAGCCCATTCATCAAAGTAAGCGCTCGTTTAGGTTTCCATGCAGACACATAACGGTACGTGTTGTTTCGAAGGGCGCTCTTTCTGAAATTTTTGACCAATCGGTTGGTAGGACAGGTAACGCGCACATCACTAATTATGGTTTCGTAAAGAAATTGCGCTGTTACTTTAGAGTCGACGTAAGTGGTGAGGTTTTCATAAGAAGATGAAATGTTAGCGATGCTCAGTGTGCCAAAAGGTTTAGTGTGGTTAGACAAAAATTCCATCAACACCTCTTTACTCTGAAAGTGTTTGGAAGGACCAATGCCTGGCTCCTGTGCTGTCGTTCCAATCAACAGATCAACTCCATGTTTCAAAGAAGTAAGAACGCTCACATTATTGGCAGGAACAGGTAAAACCACTGGATCCACTACTAACAGAGAACCAACAAACAAATCTTTGGTCGGAAAATTTTGAAGATCCTCTTGCGCCCAATTCGGATAGACAGTACCAGGTATGGAATCAATAACTTCCTTTGGTGTCAAACTATAAAAACATTCCCGAATTTCTTTCGCGGTGGTAAAATTTCGGCATCTTGATCGCTCGATAAAAATCCGATTATCTTTGGCAGCTACGGTAAAATCTCTTGGAAAATAAGGCGAGCCGCTCACCGGTATACCACGTTTGAAAAGACCATCCGCTAAAGGTGATGCTGCTAATGCATATATAGATGTTCCACCAGAGCTTTGACCGGCTACGGTCACTAAGTCTGGGTTTCCACCGAATTTCTGAATGTTACTTTGAACCCATTGCAAAGCCATTATTTGATCTAATAAGCCATAGTTACCATACGAAATGTCTTTTGCCCAAAACTCTTTCAACGTCAAAAAACCGAAAGCGTTCAAGCGGTAATTAACACTAACACTAACGACGTTCATTTCAGAGGTGAATCGGGGGTGAGGGTTATACCCTCTCATGTGAGCGTACCCGTTTATTAAATATCCTCCGTGAATCCACACAAAGACCGGTAAATTAGCATTCTCATCCAAAGTCGGTGTGTGAATGTGAAGATAAAGACAATCTTCAGAAGGTTCCACAGCAGTTTTCCCGAAATGATTGGGCGGGTATTGGATACACATGACGTCAGCGTTATTCGATGTGAAAGTGTCCCTCAACTTGGCTTTTGGAACAGGTGGTTTCCATCGCCTCTCACCGACTGGTGGCTCTGCGTATGGGATTCCATAAAAACTATGAACAGTATTTGAATCGTGTACAGTTTTTGAACCTTTGAACGTGCCAGCATTCGTTTTAACCACAGATTGTTGACCAGGTGACTTTTTAACCAAAGCAACAGTTACTGCGATAGTTACCACTAAAACAATCAAAACCAATACAATGAACAATGTTCTTTTGCTATTCGATTTCAAGCGTCTCTGTGGTGAAGATGGAGGAGGGCCTCCTCTCGCATTGAAAATGTCTATATCACTGTCAGACTCCGAAAATTGAGGTAAAGGCCCATATCGTGTTTTGGACATTCTTTCATTTGTATTATTTTTATCTATTTTTCTATGGAGTTAAAAAAAGTATACAAAATTAGATTGTCGATTGATCTGATAAAAAGCAAAGAAAGTTCAAAGTGGACAGGCACAAACAAACAAGACAGTTTGTCAATAATAGCAATCATAAATATATGAAAATATGATCGTTTGCTGTAAGAAATATCAACACTGTCTCTCTAGAACTGATCCTTCGTTGTCGTTGTTGAGTTACTAAAAAGCCAGTCCGAACTTCTTGTTATTCCCCACTAAGCTCATCTTTCTAAGCTTGACTAAAATCAAATCATTCAAGATTTAAAGTTAGCTTTTATTCTCGTTATGTTCCATTTTGTGCCTCATTTCCCTAGTTATTCTTATAAACCAAGGAAAAAAGAAGTGTGAAGAATTTTTAGCTGCTAAGAGATGTATAATGTCGTCAAGGAGCCAGGGAAATATTTTCATACTCCATCAATCTTATAGTGCTCTTGAAAATATCATTGAAAGAGAGAATCAAATGAACTCTTTTTTCTTTTTTATAAGAACCAGCTAATTTTTTATCACGCTTGGCTGTTCTTATTTTTTGGGCACTTTGAGCCTCGAATTGTTCTTATTCTGTATTTATTTATAAGTTGTAATTAAGGTATTTCAAGCTTTTTACCCAATTTTGACTACTTTGACCTGTAAATTGCTTGAAATTGAGCAATTTCAGGCTCAGGAGTTCTTAAACTGTTCTTATATTTTGGTAATTTTGAGCCTCATTGTTCTTGTAAAATTGTTCTTAAGTAAAATAAAAAGAGTGTAATTGAGAAAAAATATCCAATTAGAATCATCTCTCTGATCCTATCATTTAAAATTAATAAGATATAATACAAAAACGCGTACATTAAAATGATAAAAATAAAACATAACACATTTTTAAAACGATATTTAGACCTATGTCTTTTTCAAAATTGGGAAAATCTACAAGTAAGGAATATATACGCAGTTATTATGAGAATATCCTCTATAAGAATATCAGGGTGAAAATTGGCCAAATGGTAAGAATACCCTAAGAATACCCTAGGGTGAATTTCACAGAATTTGATAAGAATACAGTCATTTTGTATTTTGTTAACAGAAAAAATTGCTTAGGAAGAAATGTAATTTTAACTCAAATGTTCACTCAAAAGTCCAAAACTCTCATGTTTGTAAAAAAAGTCAAGTCTAAAAAAGTAAGAATACGTTAAGAATATTTTACCCTTAATTTTGGCACTTTCTTAAGAATACTTGACCCTCAGCCAAAGCATACTATTCTTATAAAAAAAAGCGTGTATTGTGATATTCAATGTCAAGAGAAAACTGGTCTGAAAGTCGTACTGACGAGGGCTTTTTTATTATAAATGGCGAAAAAGAAAATTTGTAAAAGCGTTTCATTCCCGTTCAGTATTCATTTGGCTTAAAAGTAAAAGAATTTAGAATACTACTCAGACAGAATTTTATATCGAAGTTAAATCGAAGCGTCAAAATATTGTGAATAGCGTAAAGAAGAAACGAAATAACGAAAACGTTTTTAAGATGCTAAACACATTATGACCATCATTACAATGCGGTATCGAGATTCAAGTCATGAAAACATTAGTTCACTCTGACTACCAAATACATTGTAGCAACTAATAACATGTTTCTTTAATTAGTCCATACGTAAGGTAAGAACCCATTATCAGGGTCGTTCCACATTAGACATTGTTTTTGATGATAATCATCTTCCAAACGGACCACATCTCCATCACCGTTAAAAACGATCGTTTGACCAGCCATCGTTCCTTCCACCACACCTTCCACCATGAACTGTTTGAACACCCTCCGAATGGTTAACATGAAATTCCGTTCCGATTCTGTCATGGTTTGTAGATTTTTCTTCCACCACTTAAAACCAAAGAGCGCAATAGCATCGGTGACGTGGGCAGCATCATGGAACGTAGCGAAGATGTCGATCACTTTATCAGCTTTCCACGCAGAAACATATCGGTATGTATTTTCTCGCAAAACGTGCCGCCTGATATCTTTAACAAATTGGTCGGTAGCACAACCCACTCGAGCGTCTGTCACGATGGTTTCGAACAAATATTGCGGAGAAATCTCCGTTTGGACGTAAGTGGAGACATTCTCGTACGCTCGGTATACATCTTGAACGTCGATACTTTGAAAGGGCTTCAACTTCTCCTCAAAGAAGTCAGTCATGTTTTTATGTTCGTTAAAAAAGCGTACGGGTTGCAGACCAACTTCTTGTGCAGTAGTTCCGATGAGAAGATCAACTTGGGCTTTGAAGTCGCTCTTGTCCGTAGGAGACAAAGGTAAGGTTAATTTATCAAGCACTAAAACAGAACCAACAAATAAATCTTTCGTTGGAAAATCGAACAGGTCAAGCATAGCCCAGTTCGGATAGACAGTGCCGGGTATGGAATCAACAATTTCCTTTGGTGTCAAACTATAAAAACATTCCCGAATTTCTTTCGCAGTAGCAAAATTTTGGCATCTTGATCGCCCGATAAAAATTCGATTATCTTTTGCAGCTTCGGTAAAGTTTCTTGGAAAATAAGGCGAACCGCTCATCGGTATACCACGTTTGAAAAGACCATCCGCTAAAGGTGATGCTGCTAATGCAATGACTGAAGTACCACCAGAACTTTGACCTGAGACAGTCACTAAGTCTGGATTTCCACCGAAATTTCGCATATTTTCCTTCACCCATTTCAGTCCAAGGATTTGATCCATCAAACCATAGTTTCCGTACGACACATCTTCTTGCCACAGTTCTTCCAGACTTAGCCAACCGAACGCATTCAACCGGTAACTAAGGCTGACTGCGACAACGTTCATTTCTGAAGCAAACTCACCATCAGGATAATATCCAGGTAAATCAGCGTAAGCATTCATCAGGTACCCTCCATGAATCCACACGAAGACTGGTAGATTAGCATTCTCATCCAATGTCGGTGTGTGAATATGAAGATAAAGACAATCTTCTGAAGGTTCTCTCTCCACCGGTGGAAAAGGTGGAGGGTTGTATTGAATACATAGAGTATTTGAAATGTTGGCGATGTAGATGTCAGAGAGTTTCTTCTTTGGAACAGGTGGTTTCCAACGGAGCCGTCCAACGGGTGGTTCAGCAAACGGAATACCTTTGAAACGGTACGACACCTTGTTGTTGTTTGTTTCTTTGAAACCTTGAAATGTACCTGCTTGTGTTTGGACGATGACGTCATCATTATTCGGGACGTCATCATCAGATGGAGTGCTTAACACAACAGCCAGTATGATGATGAGGGTGGAGAGGAGAGCGATTCCTCCACCCACACAAACTTTTCTGTTCATATCTCTTCTCTTTGATGGAATGAGATGAACATCTATCCCTTGCCATTTCTCATATCCCTTATTCATCATCACTTATGTTAAACGATACAACAAGATACAATGTTAAGTAAATGTAATCAAGCAACACGTTCTCAAATTTTGAAGAAATGTCAAAAGTTTCTCAATATCTAATAATCTAATAAAGGAAGATAATATTTTACTTCTCTCAAGACAGTTACATTTTATAGGGGGGCCGTACGATCTGGCGGTACTCGGGATAAGGTCTAATTTAGGGCCGGGAGGCGGTAAAAACAATAAAAAGTGTTCGGGAAACGGTATTATGCAAGAGCAACGGTGACGGTAAAACACTTGATTTTTCGTCCGGGATGAAGTAATTCTTATAAAAAACAACGATATTTCGGTAAAAGTCATACGTAGACGGTACATAAAATTTTCGATCAGCTCATCTTATACCCCCCGTCTCTCGATTTTTTAGTTTCGAGAGAGGTTTTTAATTCAATTTTAAATTAATCAAACTTTTATTTTTCTTGCTATTTGGTAGAGATAAAATCTCTCGTCTTTTTTAGATAAGCCTCAAAATTTTTTCTTTTAAGTGTTCATTAGAACGAAACTGAAAAAAGTTTGAAAACTCGAAGACGTGACTCGAATCCAGTCAATATTCCAAAATAGTATGTTATTGGGATATGTCTTGAACCAAATCGCCAAAATCTTGGTGAACTCATCAAACAAATGTTTTTTAAATAGGTTATTTGCCAAAAAATGGATCGAAAATCCTGTCTAAACTATTTAATACTTTGGTCTTTGCGACATCCCAGAGGAATCAGTAGCGGTCTGAGTGGTTCTAAATTCTTTATTAGAAAATCATCACTCTTCGTAAATTTTTAACTCTCTCATATTGCCACTGAACTTGTCTTAAGGTTTTTAATAACGCATTGATTTTGATATGATCACTCCTCAATGATACGCTTTGCAAATCTCATCTTATCACTCCATCCATCAATAAAAGTAACGAAGTTTGTGGACACTGAAAATTAATTTTTCTATTACTTAATAAGATCCTGAAGATAAAATTTGATAACATTCTTATAGACCCCAAATTTTTGATTTTTATTTCTGATAACGGACAAAGGGTGTTGAGTCAGAGGTATTCTTAGCGACCGTTTCTGAAGAAATCAAATTGTATAAGAAGACATTTTAATCTTACAGTACCAAGGTATTTTCAATTTAATTTAAACTAACAGTACTCTGCTTCACATTGGAGCTTTTTACCAGTACTAAATATATTCTTAGCAAACTAGGCTAAGCTGATGACCTTTAAATTTGGTTCAGTAGTTCTCAAGTTAAGCTTTGGAAGTCAAAATTCACTTTTTAAAAAGTCCAAAAACAAGTCAAATAATAAATTTAAAATTTACCGGTATTTTCGAAAATTTTGGACGGGATAACGGTAATTTTCAAAAAAATGGCCGGGAAGGCGGTAATTCAAAACCTCGTACGCCCCCCCCCTTTATACACTACTTGATTCAATTACACGTTTCTTTACTGATGATCAAATCATGACACAGGCTCATTCTTGATCAACTCTTGATGTCAGAAGTGAGATAGAAGTGAGATAGGCAGATCGTGTCAGATTTCAGAATAATTAAGACATTTTTAACGAACGAGTCGGTAAAGTAAGTTAATAACATCAAAGAATAGTTGTAGTATCAACTCAAATCAGCGCCACACGACCCCTCTGTAAATTTCCACAGTTTTACATTAGGTGTGACGTATGTAAATTTCAGAGAAAATGGACCTGAATCTATTTCAAACCCAAACCTACTAATAATTTTCAAAAAGATAATTTTTGGATGCTGAACTCTTTAAAGGTAGGCGCTAGAAAGATGAAAATAAGGTTAGTTATAAATTGCGAAAAATTGAGGACACTCCAGAAAAAAGATTTAGGAATTTACAGATAGAACATGGTGTATATTACGACGTTTCAAAATTTACAATAATAAACAATGCAAAATGATAAAAATATGATTTCATAAATTCTAAATAGAAACGTATAAAAAGTCATCTGATATAGCTTGCGGTTTCGTTTTGCATCGTTACAAATAAAGAGAAGATTGTCGAGCAGAATAGGTTCATAACAATCGTTTAAACATAAGAATTGCGAGTCTTAAACATTCCCAAAATGTAAAAGAATTTCTTCAAAATCCTGCTCTATTACAAAATATTCTCGGCACAAAATTTTGTAATTGGCTTAGGATGGACCGGTCTTAAAGATTTAAGAAAAATTTAATTTAAAATAACTTAAATCAGGAGAAGAGTCATGAAGCTCATTTTAAGTCACATCAAAACAAGCAGGAATGCTGATTTGACCTACTGGTGTTTAAAGCTGACAATAGAGATGCGAAAAATCTTTTTTTTTAAATCAAAGCAATAAAACGTTTTAGAAAAATTTACAATTTTTATAAACGGGGGTTGTTTAAAATTTCCGGGTATGGAAATTTTCCTGTTGACACCCATGAGTAAACAGAATCCAAATCAGGCGGTTTAGAAAAAAATACACACTTTTTCACAAAAGCGTTTTAGGCCTAAGAAAGTTCTTAAAAAGTTCTTATTTTCACCATTATGTGAGTATTGTCATGCCATCGCCTTGGCCATCTAAGTTTCATGCTCTTATACCGGGTGCACCACAAAAAAGTTTCTCTCTTTAAAACTAATTTTCTCGAAATATAACATTTTTAAAAGAACCATTCTTATTTCATCGGAAAGAAGAAAGATAAACTTAAATTTTGAGGGGTCATTTATTAAAATTGATTCAGTAGATCAAAAGTTATGCTCAATTAAATCAAAAAGTTAGTTTCTGAAAGTGCTCAAAAACGTTAAAAATGGACCTATCAAATTAAACAGAAGCATAATTACATGATGCATCAGTATTTTCGTTTCTGTCATTAAAAATGATAATTAGCTGTCTAAATGACCTTTTGTTATATAAAGGAAGGTTGAATTATAACAAATGGAAGAAAATTCGTCGAAAAAGGCGAAGAAATCTGGCAAAAATTCATAAAATACATCAGATATGGGTTTTGAGGTACACCCAGCCCTACATCGACTTTATCCAGTCTAGAACCAAAGATCTGAGGAAAATTTCGTTAAAATTAAATTAAAATAATTCTGATGAAGATTTTAAACCCTTTCGACCCTTCAGTTTCAAAATTTAAGTGTTTAGTTACGGAAAAATGCTCTTAATCATGTAAAGGCTATGGCGATTGCCAATTTTAAAATAACAAGCAACATGCTGAATGGACCTACCTGTTGATCAAAATCAGATAAAAGTAGGTGTTCTACATTTTACTTTTTTTATTGATTAAACACAATAAGTTTTAGAATGCAAAAACGTCTGATTTATTTTCTTTTATCATTGTGTAACTTGGTCGTCTTTTTTTGAAAATTTTATGACGAAAAAAAATTTTCCGAGAAAAATTACTTCAGACACATTTTAGGGTGCCTTGCACTCTATCTTTCTGCCAAAAATCAGAAAAAACTAATGAAGCAATTTGCACAAAGTCCAAAAAACCTTTTTTTAGGTAGTTTTTGGCCCAAATTGCCCCCCAAAATTTTTTTTCAAAAATCGGGCTCCGTCACTTTTAGGCATTGCTATTTTGTATCATTGTTGCAAAAATTAAAAAAACTAATGAGCCCAATCCCGAGAAAAGCTGCTAACAGGAAAATGGTAAAAGGGAATTTCCCCAAAAAAACGACGAAATCCGTACTTTTACGACGATCGAAAAAGAATTTTCCGAGAAAAATTACTTCAGCCACATTTTAGGGTACCTTGCACTCTATCTTTCCTGCCAAAAATCAAGAAAAACTAATGAAGCAATTTTGCATAAAGTCCAAAAAACCTTATTTTTAGGTAGTTTTTGGCCCAAATTTGCCCCCCAAATTTTTTTTTCAAAAATCGGGCTCCGTCACTTTTCAGGCATTGCTATTTTGTATCATTGTGCAAAAAATTAAAAAAAACTAATGAGCCAATCCCGAGAAAAGGTGCTAACAGGAAAATGGTAAAAGGGAATTTCCCCAAAAAGCGAAAATCCGTATTTTTACGACGACGAAAAAAAATTTTCCGAGAAAAATTACTTCAGCCACATTTTAGGGTACCTTACCTTGCACTCTATCTTTCTGCCAAAAATCAGGAAAAAACTAATGAAGCAATTTTGCACCAAGTCCAAAAAACCTTATTTTTAGATAGTTTTTTGGCCCAAAATTTGCCCCCAATTTTTTTTTCAAAAATCGGGCTCCGTCACTTTTCAGGCATTGCTATTTTGTATCATTGTGCAAAAAATTAAAAAAAACTAATGAGCCAATCCCGAGAAAAGCTGCTAACAGGAAAATGGTAAAAGGGAATTTCCCCAAAAAAGCGAAAATCCGTATTTTACGACGAAAAAAAATTTTCCGAGAAAAATTACTTCAGCCACATTTTAGGGTACCTTGCACTCTATCTTTCTGCCAAAAATCAGGAAAAACTAATGAAGCAATTTTGCACCAAGTCCAAAAAACCTTATTTTTAGGTAGTTTTTGGCCCAAATTTGCGAAAATCCGTATTTGACGACGAAAAAAAATTTTCCGAGAAAAATTACTTTCAGCCACATTTTAGGGGTACCTTGCACTCTATCTTTCTGCCAAAAATCAGGAAAAACTAATGAAGCAATTTTGCACAAAGTCCAAAAAACCTTATTTTTAGGTAGTTTTTGGCCCAAATTTGCCCCCCAAAAATTTTTTTCAAAAATCGGGCTCCGTCACTTTTCAGGCATTGCCATTTTGTATCACTGTGCAAAAAATTTAAAAAAACTAATGAGCCAATCCCGAGAAAAGCTTGTAACAGACGAACGGACAACGGTCAAATTAAAGGACCTCCCGGTCTGTCCCGGTAGGTCCAAAAATTTGATAGCTCGATTTTCTAATGAAATAGGAATGGTTCGTTTAAAACTTTTAGATTTCGAGAAAATTAGTTTTAAAGAGAGAAACTTTTTTGTGGTGCACCCGGTAGTTTGTTCTCATGAGAAAACGTACAAGGGACTTTTTTGGCAGTTAAAAGTTAATAAACGCAAGAGGTAGTCTTTAGGGCTCAGAGGGAAATCGGAAAATTAACAAACATGGGGTTTCATTTGGCAGCTGGGAGTAAAGGATAACAAAATGAGTAAATGATGGTTTGAATGCTGTTAAAAATTAATCAAAAATAATTTACAGTATTGAAATTTGTATGGTCCAGCGTTAATTTCATATTGTTTCTATAAAAATTGCTATAAAACTTTATTATTAAATCTATTTGGCCCTTTAAGTGCCAATGTCTTATATATCAGACATGGGCTATGTAAGAGGGCGAAGCCCTCCTGTAATGCCCAGTTTGAGTTAGAAATCGTCATTTTTGGTCTGACTCGTAGGAATTGGATTGGGCCTCATGGTCAAGTTAGTAAAAAAAAAATCAAAAGTGAGTCTTTTCAGCGAGATTTTATCCTAAAAAGTCAAAACAATGCAAAAATTTGACAAACCCACTTTTTTAAGATTTTGACCGTTTTTGGTCAACGAGCGAGCCAAGAACCTCAAACTCGGTCCTGATTTACTTGATTCTGTCCTCCAGCGAATTAATTAGATCCGGAGATAGTTTAAAGTTTGAACTAGTGATTTTCTTTTATAAATTTAGAAAAAAATTACCGTGGCACTTAAAGGGTTAATCAACTAACTAACTAGTAATTAATAAAGATCAAATTTCATTAATTGATCCATGAGAAGAAGGCCAGTTTCTTGTCATACTTTTTCAATGAGTCACAATGCTTCGAATGGAAGCCTGTTGCGCTCACCTCGAACCGCCCATCAGTGCGGAAGGTGCCAAGTTTATCAGAATCCCAGCCAAATTCATCAGGGTGACCGTAAAGGAGAAAATGTTTGAAATTCTTTCTGAGGCGCTCTCCAACATTAAACGAAGGATGGTTTCGGTCCATGGTAAACAGTGTAGAGATGTCCCTTCCGTGAACGACTTCTTCGTTGCTTCGCTCTTCAGACATCAAGATGTATTGATAAAAAACGTGGTGGCGACTTTTTCGCATTTCTTTCAATAGTGAATTTGTGGGACAAATCAAACGCATATCAGACGTTATGGAATCATAAATAACTTGCGGAGAACGATTGTACGAGCTCTCATTGATGTAAAGGCGTATAACATCTTCGGGTAGATTTTGATCAATGCTTTTCAACTTTTCGGTGATCAGGCGTTGAAGCTGTTGGGTGGAGTTGGGATGAGAAGCTGACATCAATCCTGATGCTTGTGCAGTGTGCCCAATAAGAACGGGTATATCGATGGTCTGATTCATTTGCGAAAGTTTTTCAGGACCATGTGGAAAAACGTTTGGCTCCAATACAAGAAGAAGTTTGTCAAGTGATTCTTGGAAGGGTAATTCCCACCTTGACCCATCGTAGTTGGCATGTAAGGATTGCTGGAGAGCTTTGGCAGATATATTCCCAAGGCAGGCAGATAACTTATTTGAAGACTGGCACGAAGCGAACATTTTCTCATTCTGTAGAAAAGCTTCTTTGTACGTTGCTTTGAGATTGGGAGAAGGATCGAACGAGAAGGCTTTGTGAAACAGGCCTTTCGCTTGAGGTGAGGATAATAGAGCATAAATGGAAGTTTTTCCCATTGTTGTAATCGAATTGTGGTTACCACCAAAAGTGGCTATATTATTTTGAACCCATTTTAATGCATTGATTTGATCCAATAGTCCAACATTACCATAAGATTGTGTCAAGGTTGAAAACTTCTTTTGAAGAGAGAAACCCCAGAGAATCGGTTCTAAAATTCACGTTTACCAATACAACTTCCATGTGGGCAACGAATTCCAATGGTGGGTTATTCTCTCTTGGTTTCTTTTGGTTTGCACTGAAAATTTCAGAGCCAAAGTAAACGATGACTGGAAGAAGTTTGTCACCGTTTTCAACAGGCGTGAAAACGTCCAAATAAAGACAGTCTTCTGACCCATAAAATGAGTCGTTGAAACCACCTACACAAGGAATTGCATACTTGTCGGCATGAAAAATTCCATCCCAACAATTTTCGTTGAGAAGAACGGGAGGGCGCCAACGAAGATCCGCCACAGGAGGCTTGGCATATGGAATACCTTTGTACAAGATATACTCCTTTTCGAGGTTGACAAGACTGACACTTTCTTTAACACCAGAAAGTTTACCACAAGGGAGTTGAATGAACTCCTCAGTTCGTCTGAGGTAAACATAGATCAAACCACACATCACACTGAGAAAAATAACAACTACAATGATAAGAGCAGCTAATTTCTGCTTCCTTCTTTTAGAATAAACAGGTTTCTTTAATTTCTTACGCCTTTCGTCTGCACTTGAAGCACTTGGGTCGGGTTCAAAGTCTGTATCAGCTGAATGCCATGACACTTGATCATAACGTTTGGTATAATTCAAACGGACGGGTTTGGCAGGTAGGAGGGGTAATGTATCGTTTTCTTCAGTATCACTCATATTCTAATCTACAAAAAGAAAAAAAAATATCGTCTATAGCTGTCTATAGAAAAAAATCAACTCCAATATTTTGAAACAACGATTATTAGTGTATCAAAGGGAAACTACCAGGTGCCGGATAAGTTGTTGCTGAACGAACTTAAAGTCCTTTGGATGTTTCATAAACTGCTTCACTAATTTTAAATTTGCCGTAATTCTCAATAATTTTGAAAACTTTGATGTCAAAACGAAGGTCTGGGGCCACTTGAAAAATTTTTCATCAAATAGAAACATTTGAAAACTGAAATGAAGTACGCAAAAGTTTCACTTTGATGAAAAAGTTGCTATTGACCCCACCTCAATGAGGGAAAGAAAACAAATCTGTTTCTGAAACAAAAAATGATTCAAAGAATTCATCAGCAGTTTGTCTAGATAGAAACAGTTGCAGAAAACTTTTGAAACATTTCATTGTAGTTACGTGGCAGTGACAGAAATTGTTTTGTTTAAGTTTCTCTGAGGCAGGTGGGCCACTTGAAACAAAGTTTAGTGATTGAAATGCAACATGTTTATGTTTCATGTTGATTAAATTTGTGTTTAGTGGCCCCAGACCTTAAGGGGAGTGAAATTATAGACATGACACGAGATTTTTCAGGAAAAGGCAGGAAAGACACGCAGAAAATAGCGTATTTAATAGTGCAATCTTATGTTGCGTTTTATAAAACATTTTCGTGATAACTTTTCGAATTCAACATTGAATGACTTAGAATTACAGCAAAATAATTAACGACGACTTAGTTGTTTTTAAGAAACCCTTTCAGTCCCATGCACCTACATAGCGGGTACTCTAGTGTGAGAGTGTAAGAGTCTCTAAGCCACTTTTCGAATCCGAATGATAGGGAAAAGATTCAAATCATAACAATAGAACGTTTCCCCTAAGAGTTAGAAAAAATAATAAGAAAATGTATCAGAAAGGTCTCCCCTCTCTCCAAAAACAGCAAACACATGAACATTTGAATGTTAAAATCTTCAAAAGATTCGGAGTCTATTATATTTCTTTTGTTATTGGTCAATTATTAGCGATTGTTCGAAAAGACCTCTGAGAAAAAACCCAGCAAATAATGATCTTGCTTTACATAAACATTTACCTATTGGACATCCCCGTGTCACAGCCCCGCTGAAAAAAAAAGCCGAAAAATGTTCCCCGGCAGTAAAAAATGGCCTATTTTTGTCCCCAGTGAGAAAATGCCCATCCCCACTGAAAATTGAAAGCCTAAGTTTATCCCCATCCAAATCTGTTAAAAAACTTTGACTTCCCCGCTTTAATATGCTTTTAAAGGGAAAGATCCCAGTCAATAACTTTCCTTCAAAAACCACTTATTTCCACTAAAAACAAGTCATGACTCGATCGCTGCTTTCTCTACCACATTTTTTGTGATTTTGAGATAAATGTTTACCTTTTTTTACGCGCGTTCACACGGCGAAATTGTTTGCTGTCCTTTTAAAAGGTTTGCAACTTTTAGTGTGGTCGAAAAGCAAGTCACCAATTACAGTGTGTTATTAGCAGGTTCAAAGTAGAAAAAAGCGGGAAAATATATATTATGACTTTTTTATGTACAAGTACAATGTTAAAAAGAATAGATTGCTGTGATTATGATGAAAAGGGAAAACAAACTTGGCAAACTTTGCAAGAAGCTGAGTCCCAAAAGGGACATGTTTTTCTGGATTTATATCTACCTCAAGTAAAAAGAACAGTCATTTACACAAGGGAGAACGAATATTGTCATTGTGAAAACTCATGGATTATTATGGAAACAATTTGCATTGAATCTTGTGAGGAATTTTTGGAGGATTTTATTTTGTCCATCATGATACAGCATGACCCATGGCCTGCAAAAGACAACAGCAGCAGGAAGTATATGATATGGGCTATCTATACCTTAAAATGCCCTTAATTTTCAACCCTTTAATTTTTGCCCCTTTAATTTTCACGCACTTTCGAGCACACTTTAATTTTTCCTTAATTTTCATGCACCCCTGCCTATCATTATCAATTTTTGCGCATTCTAAAATTTGTTTCTCTTTACTTATTTTACATATTTTTTTCTGGCTGTTTTCTAGTCAAATCCTCATAAAAAAGTCTCCAAAAGGCGGACACTCTAATCAGTGAACACAAATCTGTTTCCCCAATATGGTGTCTGCTAATTAGAGGCTCCACTGTACTATGATTATGAATAACATATTTTTATCAAAAATCATGATTATTGCGAGACACAAGTTATATTGCTTCTTTCATGACTTTCTTGAGTATCTTAACTATAAAAAACCTATTTTCTTCTTTCTATACTCTTATTTTTGGTAAGGTTGAACTTATTTTAATTTTTCTCAAAATCCCCTAATTTACCTTTGTATAGACTGTTTAATACGATCTAAAATTTTTTGAGGGGAGGGGGTCATTTCAAAAGCGTACGTACGCGAAAGGGAGGGTAATGCCAAAGCGTACAAGAGCGTACATGGGGGGAGGGGGTGGTCAATTTTCACCGATTTTGAGCGTACATACTTTTTGAATGGTCCCTAATTCACGCACCTTTTAATTTTAGCACGGCCTAGTGCACGAAAATAGGCCTTTTTCGCACACCCTTTAATTTCTGCGCAGTGATAGTGTGCAAAAATTAAGGGCGCACGAAAATTAAGAGCATTAAGGTAGTAACCAACAAAATTGTTGAATTGATTGTATATGATACTGAACCTGCCAAATAGTTCCGACAGAATCAGAAAGAGATTGTAAACAGACTTCTCAAGACCATGAAAGTGATTTTTGTGATCAAAATTATGAAACAGTCAATGATATTGATAATTTAACGTGCTTCTTCCCAAACTCAGAGCTTAAACAACATTTTTTGAACTAACTTGGGAATTATGTTTTAAATTCATTTTTGATGGATTATATTCCTGTTTGGCTATCATCCTGACATGCATGCACAAAGTAAAGAAACCCAAGTTATGATTTAAAATAAAGAACCAAGGATTCATTTGCTTGATACCCTGAGAAATGTTTTCCATGTTTTTGGAATGATTGTTTTATGGAATGAATTATCTTATGTTTTGGTTGGTGTCTCTTGGATTTTTTAATTAAAGTGACATAAGGAGAAATTTGTGGCGCTGTGGTATTGTGGTAATTGACCTTGGTTGCTGCATAGGCGACTGAGGTTTGATTCCCACTCGCAGCGGTTCACTTGGCAAGTGAATGAACCTTTGCCCAGGTCAACCCATGCCATGTGAGGGGAATTGGGTAGTCAGTTCAAGGTGCTGACGGGGCGCTAATTGAAAGCGTCTATTGTTGCGAAAATGGGCCTCAAAGCCTCCTGCAACTCAACCAAATAGAAATAGAAAAGAAATGAATGGAGAAGCATTATATTACTGTTTGTCTACTTAAATCGTAGAAATTTTAGCGAGAATAATTTTAGCGTTTTAGCGAGTTTTCCCTTTTTTCGCTAAAATTTATCCACGCAAAATTTCTGGTAATATTGCCTTGATATATTTTTATCAATAGGAAGGGTTTCAGTGCAAAGAAATGCTAGAAAACGAATTAAATCAATAATGTAATACGAGTATTCGCTAAAATTTATCCACGCGAAATTTTTTGAAATCGTGATTCGCTAAAATAAATCCAAAAAAAATCAAGATTTTCCTGACTCGCTAATATACGCTAAAATTAGTCTCGCTAAAATTTCTGTGATTAAAGTAGTTATTACATTTTATTTCATATTTAATTTTGTCGAAAAATGTCCATAAGTTTCACTAAAGCTTGATAACAGATTTTTATTTTTCAAAACAAATGAACAACTTTGATTCAAAAAAGCTTCAACATAACATTTTTTTTCTCTCACAGAGGTTTTGATGTAATTGATTATAAAAAATTTCTAATATACACAACGTACAGGACTCACTCTTTTAGTAAAAACCGGAACGCTTTAGCATACATATAAAAAAAAGTTAGAAGGGTTCAAAGTTCACAGAAAAATGAAACATTTAGTTTGACGTCAACAAAAGTTGTGTGACTGGAGTCGGTATCCTATTGAAAGAAATAAAAAAGGTGCTATGAAGGGTGAGATTTTATAGCCGCCCGCCTTGCAAGACACTGAGAGGCCATGGGCGGCAAAAAGAGGGGCTTTGTGAAATGTAGCAATCTCATTGGTGGAAATTTGCAAGCAATCTGTGCGCAGGAGCAGCGCTGCGAAGAAGAAGGTTGGTTGTTGCTGATTTCGATATAAACTTCTCACAGGGATTATAGGTAGTTGTCAATATTGGCAATATGTCAACTTGTCAGCATTGTATTGTTGCAAAGGGAAAGATAAGAGGTATTAAGACTAGCCTAGTTTTTAATCCTGATATATGGCCAGACGGTGTCAATCTAACAACTTCAAACAAAAATCAAACGTAATCAAATGCGATAAAATAATTGCGTCTCCATTGTCAAAAGTAATCGAATCTCAATCAAACGGTCGATTCCTGGGTAATATTCAATTGTTTTTGATTGCGTTCGAGTGAGGTTAGATTGGTTCGATTGATAGTTGTCAACTACCGTAAGTTGGTCTAATCTCGACATCCGTCTTCTAATTTCGACACCCTTCTTTAGAGATAGGAATAATATGAAAGTCGGAATCGGTGATTGAAAAAAGATTTATCCTCCCTTACCACTAAGCAAATAAAATAATTTCGACCTTTTTTTAATTTTTCAGCTAGAAAAGGGTGTCGAATTTAGAGGAGGGATGTCGACATTAGACCAAGTTACGGTACATCTTCGATTTTGTTCGATTACGTTATGATTATGTTTGATGAGTTTGATTACGATTGCCGTCAACTGATATAACTTGTGACTATCTGACAAAACATGGGACGGCCATTTGACCACCATTTCACCGAACCTCCAAAGTCATTTGATTTGAGTTAATGAAGGGTGTATTAAAAAATACAGGATTTCTCTGTAGTGGAACACACCTGAATGTAGAGAACGAAGAAGAAAAAATTAGTAGCAAAACGATGGAGCATTTGCCGTCACTAGCGTGGCAAATTTGTTACACACTCGTTTTGTTAATCCCATCGGGCAATAGGCGGTTAGGCGGCAGGCGTTATTCCTCCAATCAGCGTTCGGTCATTTTGAATGAAAACAAAAAAGTTAAAAAGGGCGCGCTATCAGTGAAAGTTATCATGACATGTTTTGACAGAAAGTATGATTGATAAACTTGGTAGAGTTATCAAAACAAATTTGTTGTCAAAGAGATTTAACAGTAAAAATGAAAATACAGGCCAGATATCAACAGTCCCATGTTTCAACCAATCGTCCCAAGTTAGAGCAGTTGACAGTAAATTAAATTGGGTCACTTTGTTACAGCTTTTTAGCGTGGGGGCCGCTTAAGTACCGCCGAATAAAATATAATACAATTGAATCAATTGAATGTAATCAAACATATACACCATTTAACAGTGTCGACTGCGCACGCGCATGAACAATTTTCCATTGTTTTGATTTTGGCAAGCACAGGAAACTTCATTCTCCCCCGTAAAAAATGGTAGGTAAACATCCAGTTCACATAAGAAAACCCAGCAGAGAAATGGTAGGTAAAGAACTCCTTTTAATCATAACTTCTTTTCCTCTTGATGAATTTTTGTGAAATTTTCAGGAGAGATACATAAAATTGTCATTGATATCATGTTCAAATATCTAAAACATTCTTTTTAAAGGAAAGAAAAACAATTGCAATGTTTACATTTCTCTATAAACCTTCCACAGTACTAAAGTGAGCATTTTTACTTACCGCCTCTACGGTGGAGATGGCGAGATTGTTAAACGGTGTATTGGATACAATCGGAACTGGGTAATATTCGATTGCGATTCAATTGCGTTTGACAATTGAATTGTAATTATTTGATTATGTTCAATTGCGTTCAATTACAATTGATTTGGCTGTTCCATTGACACCGTTTGAATAATGGGTTTAAAATTAAAAAGTTTAGACTGACAGTTCAACTTGGAAAAAACTCTTGTGTATTGCTCGTTCCGACATCGACTTTTTATTTTTGCCTATCTTCTCTGAGGCTTTTTTCTGACTTTTCTAACTTATTTACTATGTTTTCTCTCAGTGTAGACCTAACTCTTCATACAAAAATTACGGGAAACGCATATTTGGACTTTGTACCCTATGCTGCACTCAAGCACTTGAGCCAAAATCCCGCAAAGGCGGGACAAAAATCAGTTTTTTGAAGTTTGCAAAAAAACGCCACATAGAAGATCTTTCAAATTCAGTATGTGAATAGAGCAGTAAAATATACAGCTTTTCTATTTTTCCTTTTTTTTGCAAAAGTTCTAGGAATGAAAATAAAGGGATAATGATAATTGAATACTATCCATTGATGATCCGCGGCACTATCGTAAAGCTAGAATCACTTCGCGTACACTTCGCTTGAGAAAATGATTGACAGATTGAAGTTTTTCATGCTTTTCGAGCTCGGGGGCTATGCGAGAGTTCTCGGCTCAATCCTCTGACCGCGCTAAAAATTGTAAACTGAGCTGTGATAGATCATTTCGATGGAAGTTGTTGGAAAGTTTACAAGGCTCTTGACAGAAAATCGTTTGTTTCATTGTCAATGATGACAGTGTGGTTATTAATCTTGTTAGATCTGACAAATTGATGTTTGTAAGTGCACTTTATAGTTTTGATTCCCATTGAAGAATCATATTCTGGTTTTCATGTTATTAGATGCTGTTTTAGAGCTTTAGGTCTACACTGTCTCTGACTATTTTAAAGTGTTTTAAGATTGCATTCAAAAATAGAACCCCAAAAAGTGAGGTTTTCAATCACAACCACTTTTTAGCCCACAGCGTTGACATTATTGTGGCTGCTGTGTAGTACAAAATTCCATAGAATAAGGAAATTGATGAGCTTTCCAAAAATGTGGCCCTCTTTGAAGTTGAGTGATTCAGTCTTGAAATATAAGCTGGCAAAGTGAGGGCAGGTTTTGTGGTGTTTGTCATGTGCTCATCAATAGGTGGCTTTATCTGTGCTCTCCTGCTTTAAAGCTTCAATTTTTTTAACCGTTTTTTTTTCTTGACCTTGTCGTTTAGGTCTATACAGCTACTTCTGGTTAAATTTGTGGCTGCAGGTTTGCTGCAGGGTTTTCAATGGGTTTAAATGTGCTTCAATCACTATTGAAAAAAAATCTTTCAATTTGAGCCGCCATTTGCAAAGGCCCAATAATTTGGGTCCATTTTTGATATTTGTGGATAAACCCTTTTGCTCGAGTTCATCTGAAAAAAATGATTTACTCATAACAAACTTGTGGTGCTGTTTTATCAACATAGTGTTTTTCTGATTGGTGCGCAATTTTGGCCCATTTACAAAATTTTTTTTTCACACCTACTTCAACCCACTTTAGAACCAAATTGTGAAGTTCATTTGAAAGAGTTACCTAAATCACCGATAAGCGCCGCGGCGCTTATTTAATTTTCAGGCTCTGAGGGGGGCGCTTATTCAAGCGGGCTTATCAAGCGGGGCGCGATTTTTTTATTTCAGAAATTCGTAATCACAAATTCGGAATCTGCTTAAACTTAACTCAAAAAAAGGATGAATAAAAGAAAACCATTGACAATTTCTATCATTTTATTCTGAATGGTTTTTTCTTTTTAAGACAATAGCTTTCCAATCAATAACAATTCTTTGTCATCGTCTTCATCTTCTTCAATAACAAGTTAATTTTTTTCGACTGTTAATCATCTGAAGAGAATTCTATCCCGGAAATTAGCCTAGGCCACCAGTTCGAATAAGCGCCCCTCCCTGAGGGGGTCGCTTATTCAAAGGGGGCGCTTATTCGAGCGGGGCGCTTATAAATTATTTTAACTAAATGGGGGGCGCTATTCGAGCGGGGCACTAATTCAAGGGGCGCTTAATCGGGGATTACGGTATTTTTAAAAGTATATTCAAATTTTTTTTTTTTTCTGTTTTTGAAAACCCACACATTTTTGAATGCCATCTTACTTATCTTGAATATCACAGACCGGGGTTGACCCACCAAATGAAAGTTTCTATCAGAAAGCCGAGCGCTATCCGTTGAGCCACACTTGCACAGCAAAACACAATTTGGAAATATTTAGTAAGAATGACAAAAAAGACGGGTAAAATGCTAAATTGGGGGGTTTTTGCCCTGAAACTGGAACTGAACTCGCGGCCAACCTGCGCGCGGGACCAAGGCCAGGGATGTGACCAGCCACAGGCAAAACCGTGCTAGCAACAAACCGCAATCCAAACAACAAAACCCCCGAAAATGTCGGAATAGCAATATACAAGAGTTTTTCGTTAACTTGCATCCCTCCTAGCCAAGGCCGAATTTAAAATCTTAAAACTTTTCAAAAAGATCAGGAGAATAAAATAGTATATTAAAAATAATGACATACTATATTGATAAAATTCTCTACTTAAACTGGAAAAAAATGTAATTTGCGAACATGGTCCTCTCCTCTCCTCTCTCTCGTACCTACCTGAATGATCATCATAAACAAATTGCATGAGTGAGCTCCGTGAACGAGGGGAAGCAATCCTACCTAGCACAACCCCCATAGCCGCCTACTATACAGTCTGGATCACCCGGGGGGGGCACTCCAGGGTAAGTGACCTAACGACGTGCGGCCTTAAGGGTAGACTTTAAGTGCCTGTAAGGGTGATTTGTGAGCAAGTGGGAACATTGGATGTAAGGGGGTAACTTTGAAAAATACCAATTTGGGACAAGCGGAGTTTTTACAAGCTCTATGTGATTGGTGAAAAATTGGGGCATAATGGTGGATTACGCTTACAAGAATACGATTTATTTATTTGTTACGACATGCGCTTACCGAATGCACTTGCATTAATTGACAATGGCGCTGCATTCGAATGCGACCCCCGGGGGAGGGGCAAGCGTATGATCTGCCTACGTCAGTGCGCGCTAAGGTGGGTTTTCAGAATAATCCAAAATGACTGCAAGTTTGAATTTAAAACAAATTCAAATATTGTTAAAAGAAAGGTTTTCAATTCTCTTTTCTGAAAAGTTTCTATGGTGGATAATTACAGCTGACAAAATAATTTTCTAGTTTTTTTTGAAACGAAATCCAGAACGACTTTCACGCAGATTACGCTGAGAAATAGAGTGCACTACCGGGTGCGCCACAAAAAAGTTTCTCTCTTTAAACTAATTTTCTCGAAATTTAAAAATATAAAGACCATTCCTATCCTAAATTTTTTGAGGGTCATTTATTATCGGCTCTTTCATCATCAAAAATGATGATTAGCTGTCTAAATGACCTTTGTTATATAAAGGAAGGTTGAATTAAATTAAAAAGAAAATTCGTCGAAAAAAGCCCAAAAATCTTGTAAAATTCATAAAAATACATCAAATATGGGTTTCGAGGTAAATCCGCAGCCTTGCATAGACTTTATCCAGTCTATAACCAAAAATCTAGGAAAATTACGGTAAAAGTAAATTAAAAGTATTTTGATGAAGATTTCAAACCCTTTCGACCCATGAGTTTCAAAATTTGTGTGTTTGATTACTGAAAAATAGTGTAAAGCCTATTGTGATTGCTAGTTTTATAATAAAATTTTGATAGGTCGATTTTTAACGTTTTCTGACAGTAATTTTTTTATCCATAGACGAACGCTTACGTGAAAAATTTGAAAACTGTTTGTCTTTTTGTCATTTTTTTTCCGTATGTTTGGCATTCGTGTTATCCGGGCAAGACTTTTGGGGCGCAAATAATGGGGTGGGGTGTTGGGTGGGCGTACTACGGCAAATATTCTAAGGGGACTCCTCACAACAAGCAACATGCTGAAAAATGGACCTACCTAATGATTAACATAAATGAAAAAGAAAAGTGACAATAATTGTACAAAAATTCAGAATGAAAATAAAGCTGGTGCTTAAAATGTAAAATGGTAAAAAGGATTGCCCAAATACAAATCACTAAACCATCAGGCCAAAAAACCTTTTAAACGCTGTTTTTGGCCAATTTGCCAAAAAAAATTTTCCTGAAAATCTAGCTCCGTCACATTTAGCCATATGTGCAAAAAATCGAAAAAATTATGAGTCAACATTGAGAAAAGCTATATTTTCTATTTGGTTAAAGGAATTCCCAAATCGAAATCCGTCTTTTAATGCGAATAAGAATTTTCCAGGTACAAAAAATCAGAAAATATGACTGGATTTGCACAAATCCAAAAAAACAATATTTTTAGGCAGTTTTGGCCCAAATTTGCCCAAATATATTTTTTTTCGAAAATCGGGCTCCTCACCTTTAGCTTGCCATTTGCATCATGTGCAAAAAATCAGAAAAAAATACTGAGTCAACTTTTTGAAAAGTATACTTATTGGTTAAAGGGAATTCCCCAAAATACGAAACCGTTTTTTAAGCGAATAAGAATTTCGGGAAAAACCATTCAGCCATTCTTAGAGAAGCTTGCCTCCATCTTGTACAAAAATCAGAAAAAGGAATGACAGGATTTGCACAAAAGTCCAAAAAACCTATTTTAGTAGTTGGGCCCAATTTGCCCAAATAAATTTTTTCTCAAAAATCGGTCCGTCACGGCTGGCATTGCCATTTGCTCATTGTGCAAAAAATCAGAAAAAACTAATAAGCCAATCCGGAGAAAAGCTAGTAACAGACGGACGGACGGACGGACATGGGTTAATTTATAGAACCTCCACCGGGGTACCCGGAGGTAGGTCCAAAAATAAAAAACAGCGCTTTTCTTAATAATTAAAATTCGCTAGTGTAAGAAGTGTAACCAAGCCTTTGTAAACATTCATCGTGAGAACTTTTTAATGGCTGCACATGCTTTTGAAACTTGCTGCTGCTGTATAAATTTTTATCATGTTTTCTGGTCTTTTGTAGAGTATTTAAAGAGGTTTATTATTCGTTTACTACTAAGTATTTTATGTTTGTGTAGTTAGTGAATGCACCAATAAATTGATAATGCTCAGTAAGTAGTACAAAAAGAGTTAATTTTTCACAACAAAGAGTTGTTCATGTGCTCCGAGATTGATTTGTAAACGAAAGCCGTAAATCAAACACATCAAACATCAATCGAACTAATAGAACCAATCAAAACCAATCAACTAACCGGAATTTCTTGGTTCTATCTGTTCGATTTGGTTCGGATTTATTGCATTATTGCATATATAGAAAAACCGCTTAACCCATCATTTTTTTTTGGATGGATTGTTTATATATATTGTCATTTTTAAAACTAACCCATCATTTTTATTTATTTAGATAGATTCTTTACATTGTTATTTTTAGAAAAAAAGAAAATCTTCACATTTATATTTTATTCCCCATGCATGCCGAATTATTGTCTTATAATTGCCACTCTTAAAGAAAGTTAATCTCCTATTACAGAACTTTTTTTCATCATAAAATCGACCGAGAAATCGACTAAAATGAAAATAGGGTTCTTCCGTCTAGAAATAAAAGGATAAAAATAAGTAAATGAATAAATAATAGTAATAATATTTCAACATTATTTGAAAGGTGGCAGTTAGTGTAAGCTATATCTAGTTATAAAGAAGATAGACTGGCGTTACTGACAAAAAATGGCCACTCAAAAGTAATTCCATACCCGGGCTCTTTGGAATCCCCTAGTTCAAAGGTCCCTTTAAAACGCTATTTACCTCTTCTTTCCATAAACTGGAGGTGTCGAGAGGAGCACGAAAATCGTATAGAAAGTTACCGTAAATCACCGATTAAGCGCCCGGGCGCTTATTTAATTTTTCAGGCTCTGAGGGGGGCGCTTATTCAAGCGGGGCACTTATTCAAGCGGGGCGCTTATTTTTTTATTTCAGAAATTCGTATATCAACAAATTCGGAATCTGCTTAAACTTAACTTCAAAAAAGGATGAATAAAAGAAAAATCCAATTGACAATTTCTATCATTTTATTCTTAATCGTTTTTTCTTTTTAAGACAATATCTTATTCAATCAATAACAATATCTTTGTCGTCGTCTTCATCTTCTTCTTCAATAACAAGTTAATTTTTTTCGACTGTTAATCATTTGAAGAGAAATTCTTATCCCGGAAATTAGCCTAGGCCACCAATTCGAATAAGCGCCCCTCCCTGGAGGGGGCGCTTATTCAAAGGGGGGCGCTTATTCGAGCGGGGCGCTTATAAAATTATTTTAACTAAATGGGGGGCGCTTATTCGAGCGGGGCGCTAATTCAAGCAGGGCGCTTAATCGGTGATTTACGGTACTACCCCTCTAGGGAAAAGGGAATACTAGTTACATAATTCAAAAATATTTTGGACAGTGGGGTATCTGATACCCATGTAAGCAATTCTTCTGTCTGCTTTTTTTTTCGGAGATATTTTACGGACATGTCCAGTTTTAAACTGTCTGAAAAACTGGTTTCCGCTGTCCGGATTAATGGAGCTTTTTTGGTAACTCAGCATACCCTAAATAACTAAAGAACATCCGTGCCAATTTTCAGCTTGATGGCAATTTTGCTCAGGTCTCAGGCTATTACCTAACTACACATCTTTGTTGTTTTATGAATGGATAATCATAGGTGTCATAGAAATCTGCTCTCCTTCAGAGAGTTTTCGACCAGAACATTTTTTGTATCAGAAACCGACTTGTATATATAGTTTGGGGCAAGCACAGATTTAAAAAGCCCGAAGGGCTCTAGATGTCATGCTTTTGCTGAAAAGTGTGCCGTATTTAGGTAGGTAATTCTACATAGTTCACGTGACATTACAATATAATTTCAGCGCTTTACCAATCAAAGCTTCTAGGATTTTCGGAAACAATAGAAACTATTTCTTGCAATATTCACTTTTTTTGCCTTCGAAGGCTTAAAGCACGACATCTAGCCCTTCGGGCTTTATAATTCTGTAGAGGCAAGCGAATAGGTAAATCAGCAGATCTGCAGCAAAATACAACGACGTAGGCTATCTTCCTTCGCTCCGAGCGTGAAAGCCAGTAACTGTCTATTTATTGTGTAGACAATAACGTAGTTTAATACATTAAATAAAACAATAATCAGACCACTTTTTTACCTCAAATTAAAAAATTTGATCTGAAAAAAATACCTGAAAATTATTATTATTAATTAATTTATTATTATTAAACATTATTAGTAGAACGTCTTTCACTCAAAACAATACAACCGATGAAGGAAATCTCACCTCTTATAAAAATGCACATATCACCACCAAAAAACTTCCAACAACCACCCAGCTTCCAACCCAAGACAAATCTCCAAAACCTCTAAATGACTCAAATCCAACAATCGATTGATTCTCCTTTCTTAACAGACAACTTGCTTGAGGTCTTTTCAAAATGAATATGGATTCGTAGAACACCTGAATAATATACTAAGCTTTCCTATCTGAAACTTGACTGATAGGTCATCTCGTCATCTTGACCCAAAACAGATAGTTTGAAAGATATTTCCAAGTAGCTAGGGAATTTCTCATATTTGGAAAGATCTTTGAAATGACCTTGTGAAATCACTTGAAGAGAATGCTTTGTTCAACCCACCGAGCCCAACATGACTTTCGCTCCAGCAGATAATGTCTCAGCAAACGATTATCACACTATGATGAAGATAATGATAAAAAATGCAGATTATTTCAACCTTAAATCTACCAAAGACTGGTCTTCAACAAGCAAGCTTAAATTCTTTAATTTTACACATTACTGTTTAATAATCATACTGATAAAGCTTGAAGGCAATCCAGAAAACTTTTAGGGATTGTACTTTGTGAAAGATCAACTGTCGAAATCATCAGCTACCTTAGACACAATCTGATATAATTTTCTATCAGCCTCTGTGTACTGACCTACAAGTGATCAATCTTGTTCAAGAACTGCTCTCTAAAGAAAACCGAGTAATTTGATTGGGTGTCCTTGTCTCAAGTTTAATGCTGCTCCTATTCAAATCCATCAAATCAACAATCAGAAAACGGATACTAAATTGCGATTTTGCTCGCAAGACCCAGTGGACTCCCTCCCACTGGAAAAATTGCCCAAAACATGTACACGAATACACACTAGGGAAAAGTCCTCAACAAAAATCTTGGTGTTAATCTTCGATAAGAATCTCTCCTTCCCCCAACACATCAAATCAGGCGAAAAACGCTAATTCAATGGCTGGTCTAATCAGACGGACATTCACATAACTCAGGAACTGTTTCAAGAACTGTATGTAACATTTGTCAGACCTCAACTAGATCTGCTCACCAAAACTGAAAAATAGGCGAGATTGATAGAAGGTATTGAGCGAAGTTGAGACATGTGGATGGACTTCTTGATGTTGTTACTTTTGGTGGAGCATAAAGCTGTAGCAGAACATATCAGGAGAAGTAAAAGTAATCCGAAACGTTGTTAGCAAAGACTAAATATTCATTTTTTCTTCTTCTCTTTTCGTTCTTCATCTTTCTTCACCTTAAAAGATGGCTACAAAACCTTTGGACTTTGTCTGCCGAAATATAATAACCATGGATGTTTAAATGAAAATTGTGGCATTCGAAAAGAATATGAGAGGCAACGAAGATTAATATACTCTCATCGTGAATAGAACTTAAAGAAGACTTCCTGATTCCCATCGGGAGATCTAACCTTTTAAGTTTTAAACAAAAAGTTATGGTAAAATGATCATTCCGTTACACGCGTTACAAACTCACCAAAAGCGATTGATTTCAACCAACAAAGAAAATGATATATTAACATTGCATCGCTAAAAGTTGAAATATAATGTGATATAGAGTGATGACTGAACTTTTCTTATTTACATGATGTAAAAAACCTCAATGCCAATCAAAAGGACGAAATAAGAAATTCACAAATGTTGCATATTCTTGTATTTGTTTCAACGGATAAATCAGTGGCAGGTTGATGAAACCTTCGTGAAAGTCTCTTTCGATTAGGCCGTGATTGGGAGATTTAACACACGATAAACAAAGATAAAGGAGTGGCAGTCAGGGTGAAATGAAGGTAATGGAAAGCCACGTAATCAGTAAGGTTAAGTCTCCGAAAGCCTTCAATTTCAGTTTACTTATTGTAGTTTTTGATATTTACAAACTTTAGAGCCAAAGACCGGGACATAAAAATTTCTATTGAGGTTACTTACTCTTAGGTGCCAAATAAACGGGGGGGGGGGGTTCGAATAAATGGGGTGGTTGGAAAAATTTTTCAAATTAAATAAACGGGGGGACCTAATTACCGGGGGGGTTGGAAAATTGACCTTTAAAAACCCTAAAAAGGGTCAAAATAGACTAAATTTAGGCTTTTTAGAGTGAAACAAGGAATTTTCCTTTTTGTAGCTGGGAATTTTTTCAAAAATTAATAAACGAGGGGGTCCTAATAAGGTCCCGGGGGGTTGGAAAAAAATCGAAAAATTAACAAGCGGGGGGGGGGGCGTTTATTTAGCACCTAAGAGTAAATGATCAAGGTAACTCGGTTATAAATCACAAATTTCTTAGTCATTCTACATGGCTGATTATTCAAATACTTTAGGCGTACAAACTTTCGCGAGCAGAAACTTTCGCGATTTTCGCGAGTTTTGGCCCTTTTCGCGAATGTAAATGTCTTTAAAAATTCTAGGAAGGGCCATTCGCAAAAGTTTATGCTCAATTCAATTCAGCATTGCGGACGAAGTAAAACTCATAATGGTAATAAAAACATACTGGTTTAAAATATTTCGCTCTCTCTTAGAGCATCTTCAGTTTTTTTGAATAACAAAGACGTTTAACAATTATATTTAACGACGCTAGAACGGCATTACAAGTTTATGCTCGCGAAAAATTCTTGAAAAAATATAAACTCTGTAAAACTTCAAACATAAAATGTAACTTTTATGGCACTTTTTAGCCTGCTAAAAGACTAATAAGTCAAAGGACAAGTGTTTCAAGCCAATACCAGAAGTATTCGTCCCTCTAAGCCATTTTTTCATGTGAAAATACTCAATTTTACGTCTTGACTCGCGAAAGTTAATGCTCGCGAAAAATATTTTTCCGTTAAATTCGTGAAAGTAAATGTCTTGAATTTCGCGATTTTTCGTCCTCGCGAAAGTTTCTGCTCGCGAAAGTTTGTACGCCTAAAGTAGGTTTCAGGCGAGGTTGAACTGGCTGTGACAATGGAATAAACTGTGTTTAAAGATAATCAGAAATTGCCGTATAAGTTTCAGAAGCAGGCTTGGCATATATCGGAAATGACTTTCAGTGTAAATTTGACGGTTATAAAATGGGACGCTTTCATGTACATATTTCTCTGATGTTGCTATGGAGACGAGAAGATATGGATTTTATATTTCTGACATCATTAAATCCTTCAATTTCTCATCAAAATGCATCAAACTTCCAGGGGAAGCACTTAAGAGCAACAAAATCACACAAGCTTACTAGCACTAAAATGTTCTGACACTCCTTTCTCACAGGACCCGGCAGGATTTTTTTCAGCCAGTGGGATAAAAATAACAGACGAAAACCCGATGGGGATCGATATTCCCATATTTTTATGGCTGGGGATTTCAATTCTTTTGTTTTCAAGTCAGAAATTTCAGTGGGGATGGGATAGACATTTTGCAGTGAGGATTGGTTTGTTTGATTATTTTCAGTGGGAAGAAAAATTGGAGGGGTGATATTTTGGCCAATTTTTCCAGTGGGAAGGGGTCCCAGTGGGTCCGTGAGAAGGACGTGTGTTCTGAGGTGCTAGCCAGAAGATACTGTCTAAATATTTTCTTTTTTCCTGTAACATCCAAAATAGAAAATGATCACCCATCTGCTGAACAAGGAACTCGACATTTTGGAGATTTCCGCAGTGAAGCGATAAGCGGGTTTCCTGTCTAAGAAGGTGCGAAAACAGTTGTGACACCACAAATATCTAAAGATTGCCAAAAGTTGACTGGAAAGAAAGTAGTGGGTGATACCAAGATATCATTTTCTAATGAAAGGCTGACTTTATACGAATCATTTCCTATTGCCCGTTGTTTTCTCTTGTTTGAAAGCTTATAATTGGATTTGAAATTGAACAGTTTTAAATGAAACTGGGAACAAAATGAGGCAGGCAGCAAGACATCGGATGAACGTTATAAAAACGTTTTGTTTTCTCGAATGAAATATTACAAATCTAATCAACAGTCACAAATTGACAAAATAGGATTCAACTCTTTATTTTACTTTCCTATATTCATGAGAAGGTTTTTCATAAAGAACTTTCTTTCTAAAGAACATTCTTTCAGTTCGTCACTAAGAGTAAGATGTCCCTATGTACTCTATCTTGCTTGACTTCATGCGATTGTTTTCATTTAGTCAAAAGGATTATACTTTAGTGCAGATCAAAACATATTGAATTCATCTTTCGGATAATCGTTGATCGTACACATAAAAAAGCGACAGAAGTAACTTGCTGAAAGGTTTGGTATGAAATCATTGTGCTGAGAATAAGTTATACTCGTTTCCTCATTTTCGTTTCTTCTTCAAATATGCGTGTGGCCCATTGATGAACTTGTTTTTGTTGAGTATATAGTTTAGTTGTTTATGTAACTGACGTTCGTGAAAATAGATTGGAATTAGCGGTAACAATTTAAAAGTACGCTAATCTTTATTTTATTGCTTTCTCGGTCCATAAAATTCAAAATTAACGAGCACGAATAAACAAAATTAACGGAGCCGCAAGAAGAGTTTATTTTCACGTATAAGAAGGCTTTAATTTCCTTTTGATAGGCATTAATTATCTGTTGTTAGACGACTATGGATTTGGTATATGACAAATAGAAACGCACCTTCTCATTTACTAGTTAGATTGGACATCAGCAAGCTGGTCATATTCAATACGAGGCAATACCTTTGGTATTTTTGATTATTTTTTTTTGGATCAAATAATTTTCATTTCTTTTCATTTCTAGGAGGTGAAGGAATAAATAAGAGAGAATGAAGATCACTTTGTTTATTTTGATTATTGGATCACTGTGCGCATGCGTACAATCAAATATCAAATGGGTGTAAGTATTATCATTTTCCATCTCTATATTCACATATTTAATATAACGTCTGCTGATAAAACTCATGACCTTTCTTTTTTGGTCACTCTTTATAGTTTGGTATTAAAAATCCCTGTGCTTATTTGAATACAATGTTTTGTTACGCAGTTGCATTTCGTTTCAGATACCTTGTAGATAATCACCGATAGCAAAGGCTTGGCATCTTTTTATCACAGTGATTCTAATGTCCCTCAGTAGAATAAAAGGAAAGGCGATGTCGCAACTGTCTATTTGAGGGATAGGGTGTCGTCAGTTCTTTTAAACTAAGAAATGACACAAGAATAGAAGGAAATGGTATGAAGCAGTCGCAGTCATATTTACAACCATTTCAACAGTCAGTTGAAAAAGGAGATCCTATTTACTAAATAAATTAGCTCCATGACGTGAAATTGTTTTCGAAGGATCACGAATTCCACAAGAAAGACAATTGACGTCATGGTATGATGTTGGTGAAGGAATGGCTTGGTTTGGTCAATTATCTGACGGTTAATTGAATTCACTCAGTGGACGGAAGGTTGATGTTTTTGCAGTGAAAGTAAACCACTGTGTGACTTTGCAACCTCTAATTTGATAATGAGCTCATCTAACACAATCGTCTCCTTAGACAATATTCTCATCGTAAAATATGCTATGACTGAAATATCCTATTATCAAACATTCTATAAAAAGTGGAACATTTTGTAATGATCTTGAATATTCTGTCAACCAGCCCTCCTTTTTCCTGCTTAGCTAATCATTTTGAAAGTGATGGGGTGATATTTACGTGATGTGCAAGATTGCAAAAACGTTTTAAATGCTCTTCCATCCTTCTGACATGAAATCAGAATTATGACCGATGTAACAAACAAGAGCAGCCAGAGGAATTTTTTGAAACTTTACCGGCATACAGTACAAAGTTAAAGATTCTAATCGTTTCAGAAATTATTTCAGTATGCAAACTTTCTAATGTTCGGATGAACTTCTAAATGTAGACTTTAGCAATTAGTGATAATAAGAACCCAATCCGAAATAAACCAGAATCGGATGTGACACGCAAAAATAACATGTCGAGTATTAATTGGGCGCGGATATAGAGTTAACTCGTTCATTCGTTCCCAGTGAGAATGTGAAATTAATAAAAGTGTATAAACAATTTAACAAGATTTAATTAGTCATTAGTCGGTATCTTTCATATTCATTGCTTCTTTTCATACCGTAAATCACTTTTACATTTTCGAAATGAACTAAAGCACTTCGCATCTTTTGACAAGGATATGAGAAAACTCATTAAAATGACTTAGCTCTTAATCGCCACAAATACGTTATATTTCGTATGTTGTCCGTGAGAAAAGATCTTTGGTAGCTAAACAAATCCGTTTTAAATTCCACTGTAGAAAGATTTTTCACGTGTCAAATCATTTGTTCATTTCAACTGAAGTTTCAGATTAAATCTAAAAAATATTAAATTTTGTATCATTTCCAAAAAAAACAAGAATCTCTCTTTTTTAATGTATGAGCCAATTTTTGTCAAGGCTCGGCTATTTTTTTGTAACTTTAAGCCTCGAATCTTTCTCATCTTGTTCTTATTTTTAGGGCAAAAATGGATTTCTTTTCGGGTTAGCACTGACTTTTATCACATTCAGTAATTCACACACAGGCTGAGAATATACCCCAATCAAAATATCCGATTGAACAAAGAATAATAAATATTGAAATGGACTATTTTCCACATTTCCTTAGTTGATTAGGAATAAGAAAATACCCTATCATCATAACTTAATTCCAATAGATTTTGATTTAAAGAAGATTTATTTTAAAAATGTCTCAATTCGAGTAGTATCCAATCAACTTCGATTCAGATTTACGCCTGAAAAAATCAATCCAAGTTAAAATCTTATGTCTAGAAATAATCAGTAATATGTAACAGTATGCTCTGAAACAACTTTTTATGAAGTTGCACTATCGTTAGGGCTACCATGCTAAAAAATGAGAAACCTACATTCTCGGGGTTTACTACATTCTCGGGGTCAGGTGCTGTACCATTAATATGAAAATGCCAGCACTTCATCTCAGAACTATTGTATGCTTTTGAGATCACACCTTGTCAATTCACCATGACTAAAAGTCACGTGTCATATATTTTCAGAGGCATCAAGAACTATCCGATCAACGCGATATGGACGAAACACGATGTGTGTACGAAGAGGAACGGCTTTACCTGGCGACAAGTACGCTTCTGTCGACAACAATTCCCTTGGATGTTGTTCGCACACGACGCAGCGAAAGACACGGTAGATGAATGCGAAACAGTCCTCAAGCAACATCAATGGAATTGCCAAACAATCAACAAAGCGCCTGCTTTCAACATTGACTTAAAGAAAGGTAAAAAGGTTTGTTTTTTGTTTAGACGGGTTAGACCATATAACTCAGGCATTTGCAATTTTGTATTACCATTTCCATTATTTCACTAACAAGAAAAGAAAATCACGGCTCAAATTTTGTTGTTCTAGATACGAAAGAATCAGCATTCGTACACGCACTATCAGCGTCCACACTCGCATTGACAGTGGCACGTGGTTGCATGGCAGGAAAACTGGACAAATGTACTTGCTTACAAAGAAAACAACAAATATCATTTCCTTCCGAAATGGTAGGTCGAGATAATGCAAGTAGCGTCAACAACTTGGTTGGTTGTAAAGGAATACTCAGTGTGGGTAAAAGGTTTTCTTCAGAATTCATGAGTGCCGGCGTGCGATGGAAAGCGAAAACGGATCGACACAAAATGGAAATGGCTGTTCAAAAGCACAACCTCAATGTGGGATTGCAGGTAACCGTTACTCTACTAGTATTTTGCACAGTCATTCGACCTTAAATAAATGTTTTTAAAGTTAAGGAAGAGTTGATACATGATGAGAATGTTTTATATCTGCTAGAAGGAGAATTCATTTTTAAAAGTTGCAGTTTCTTGCTTGTCTTTATAGGAGTTAAACGGTGGTGAGCATATCTCATGCACATGCAATGGAGCAACAGCTGGTTGCACTGTCAAATTCTGTCATCGCCGCCTCGTCCTCATGCAAGATGTAGCAAACAAATTGTTGAACAAATACCACAACGCCGTCCAAACTTCTCGCAATGATTTCCATGACGACAACAAATCAAACACAAACAAAGGAACATCGCTCGATATTTATAAAGCCGAAACAAAACATGAAAAATCTTTAATTTACTTGGACAACGTGGACCATTGTAAAACAAACAAAGGGGTGTACAGTTCCACAGGGAGGAGATGCACTGCACAAAAATCCAGCCCAGATAGTTGTGACAAAATCTGCTGTGGAAAAGGTCACCGTATCAGGAGGATAGAAATTCACTCCAAATGTAATTGTAAATTTGTATACTGCTGTGACGTAAAATGTGAGACGTGTGTTCGCTATGACACAATACTTGAATGTTTGTAGTGTGATTATTAACAAAGCAAAGAAGCCTTGTGCTTTTGGAGGCGATAGCATGAATGATGGCTCATTCAGGATACGGGACGGAGTACAAATACTGTGACATAACTACAATAGTGAGGCGATTCTTAAATAAACCAATCAAAACAGGTGCGGTTAAATCCTGACAATGCGGATCTATTTTCCACCTCCTATCTCTCGATCTCCTTTTCTATTTTCTAGTTTCTGAGACTTAGTTTCTCATTTCTGACTGAGTTTTCATACCTGTCAATCATTTGTTCATCAATTTCGACCAGTCTAATTTTCGCACCGAGTGGGATTCGAACCACCACCAAAGAAAGACCTTCGGATCCGGAAGCCAGCGCTCTATCCCTTGAGCCATCGCCACACAGCAAAATCACGCAATTCATAACATTTTATACCAAACTGGCAAAATACGGGGGTAATGTTATTATAATATGGGTAAAAGTACCCCTTTTTTAACCTGACTGAAATTCGAGCCGTTACTAGCAACCCTGCGGGGCCCAAGGCGCCGAGTATGCACCCGGCACAGTGACAAGCCGTTACTAGAAACCCTGACCCTACATCGAAGACGCCAAAAAATAAAAATTTAAAGTTTCCGCATTGTCAGGATTTAACCGCTTCTAATCAAAACAATAATGCCACGGTGACTCATACAAACTCATGATCAACTGAAAGTAAAACGGACAAAAAACGATTGCACTATTTAAAGACTTTATAAAGTGGTATTTAAAATTAAAGAGGTTAGAAAACTAGCACGAACTGTATTTTATCAAAATGGTGACACCTCATGACCAAAAATGTGAGATTTAAAAATCTTTCAACATGATTTCTAACAAAGTAAAATAGTATTGATTTAACTGCACTCCTTTTCAAGTTTCTAGTTTGTCTATATAAAAATACCAATCCTGGGTCAGTAACGTACAGGGTGTCCCGAAAAAAAGTATCGAGTTCGAACATGTAGAAGGTTTTTTTGCGTGTGTTTAACAAAATGTAAGAAAATATATACCAACAGAATAATTGTTTTTACAACAGTCATTATGATTAAAAATAATTAATTTTCTTTACGATTTTCATGACGTTAAAGTTATTGAGAATTGTTTTTTGTAAAAGTTATTAATAAAGATGTCTCATGACAATTAATATGACACAGAGAGAAACTTTGATAAACATTGCAAATTTAGTGAAACACACACAAGAACTTTCGTTCTATAGAAGTGGTACGACTCGATACTTTTTTTCGGGACACCCTGTATAAAGCATGTCCGGAAAAAAGAAGAAGAACAAAACAGATTAGCAAAAAATCAAAAGAAATTAAGATGGAAAATGAAAAAGAAAAGAATCAATGTTGCGAAGAAATGTGCTGTAATTACCATCTACAAAACAGTAATTCTTTGATCCTAAAATATCATCACTGTGGAAAAATCATTCAAAAATATTAATTCGATCGAAAGATATAGCTCAAAGTTTATCACTGATTTGCCAAAAAAATCATAAAAAAAAGCGAAAAGGAGCCCATTTCACAGTCAACCAGACAGAAGTTTTAAGCTGTACTTTTTGACTTAATGAATATTTTTTGAATTCATTTCACAGTGATAACCCCCTAAGATTAAAGATTTCCTAACATGAAAATGAAGATCATAGGACAATTCTACAAAAAGTTTTTTTTTCTTCTTTATTTTTCATCATCATTTTCTTTAAACTTTTTTGAAGTTTTGCTTCTTTATAATATTATACTCGTTATTATATTTTCAATGAGCGCTTGACCGCCATTTTATTCGTATTCTATCAAAAGTCAGTCTTTTTTGTCTCCGCTGTAGATTATATTGAGACAGACTTTACTGCGATTTAACTCAAATTGAAATTTTTACAGGATTATTAAATTTAATATGCCTGAAAGTCTGAATTTTTCGTGTCTGTTAGAGGCGGGAGGATTTTAATAAAATCCTCAGTTTTGGCATATTTGTTATTTTTCGCCCTCAGCCGAAGTACTGTAATCTTAAAAAGCGTGTATAACTTTTCACCTGAAGGTGGGAGATACTATGGCGCGCCAAAGCGGAAATAAATACTATCTTTCATTTCGCGGCACTATCTTTCATTTCGCGGCACTATCTTTCATTTCGCGGCACTATCTTTCATTTCGCGGCACTATCTTTCATTTCGCGGCACTATCTTTCATTTCGCGGCACTATCTTTCAGTTCGCGACACTATTTTCCCAAAAAAACATTATCTTAATTGAAACAATACTATCTTTATTATGGAAGCCGAGAAGTGCCATCGAGAAAAAAATATTTAATTTTAGAAAAAAAATATTTAATTTTAGTAAGAAAAATTAAATTTAGAAAAAATATCAATTTAGAGAAAAAATTAAGTTCACTTCAGAAAAAACTGTTTTTAGAAAAAAGTTTTTTTTGGGAGAGCTTGATTCCGTGCATGCTTACACCAAAAGTCCACCGTCTGAAAACAATTTGAAAAAAGAAAAACTTTTTGGCCTGATTCCTCCCGGGGGCCACACACTTACTTACAACTTTCGTTTTTATACTTCCTGGATTTGTTTTTGGATTTGACTTTTGTTCAGACCAGATTATTTTTTTGCACATCACATAGATGTCAATCCACAAACAATTCAAGTTGACAGAACCGATATTATGCTCAATATTTAATACCTTTTATTTATTGGGGAAAAAATGTCGAAGTTTTATTTCGTCAGGGAAAAAAATCGTCACTTTTCCCCGACCAAATTTACAATTTAGTTAGTCACTTTCACATGACTAAACTGCCCAAATGAAATGGTTTTCTTCACTTAGCTCGAAAATAGATCTTGTAGTTCGACGTTTATAAAACACTAATTTCGGTTAATAAAGGTGTAAAAAATTTGGATTTGAAGTTTGGTTGGGGGGAAAATTGAGTAAAAGTTTTTGGTCGGGAATAAAAAAATCGAGTAAAAAAAGTTTTGGTCAGGTGATAAAATGTTGGGAATAAATTTTATTAGGGAAAAATTTCGTCACCCCTTCAAAATTTTCGTCACTTTCCGCTGACATTTTTTCCCATAATAACAACGTAGGTAAAAATTTTTCTGATTTTTTGCCTAAAAGTAGAGTATCATAAATAGGTAGGTAACGGTTGCGTTAGATTTTGGTAACAAAAATTAATGTACATAACAAACCGCGAAAAGCGCTAAAATTAAAACCCGCGAGAAGTAGTTCCAATTAAAAAGGTATGTTTTAAGGTTTTAATTTTTTTTTCTAAAGTAAAATTAAATTTTTTTCTCTAAATTGATAATTTTTGTAAGTTTTATTTTTTTTTACTAAAATAAAATTAAATATTTTTTTCCCAATTTAAATTTATTTTTCTAAAATTAAATATTTTGTTTCTAAATTTAAATCGTTTTTCTAAAATCAAATATTTTTCTCTGAATTCAAATTTATTTTTCTAAAATTAAATATTCTTTATTCTAAATTAATAATTTTTTTTCTGAAATTAAATATTTTTTTGTCGATGGCACTTCTCGGCTTCCATAAAAAAGATAGTATCCCGTAAAAAAGATAGTATTGTTTCAATTAAGATAATGTTTTTTTGGAAAGATAGTATCGTTTTAAAAAAGAAAGTGTCGTTTTAATAAAGATAGTGTCGCGAAATAAAAGATAGTGTCGCGAAATGAAAGATAGTGTCGCGAAATGAAAGGTAGTGTCGCGAAATGAAAGATAGTGTCGCGAAATAAAAGATAGTGTCGCGAAATAAAAGATAGTGTCGCGAAATGAAAGGTAGTGTCGCGAAGTGAAAGATAGTGTCGTGAAATGAAAGATAGTGCCGCGAAATGAGAGATAGTATTTATTTCCGCTTTGGCGCGCCATAAGATACGGCGGGTGTCACAACAACAAATAGAGGGTTTCAGCCACTATTTATATATATTTTACATATTTTGAAGGCAAAGCAAAATCTTTTGGTTGTTTTGTTTGGTAGCAAACAATGATAGCACTACTCTGAAGCGGTGTAATGCATCGAGCGCTGATCTTCTTTTCGTTGAAAACTTGTGCGTACTGTACAACTAGGACCCGGACCGGACCCTGAGAAAATACTATAAAATACTCTCATGGTTCATACTCCACTATGGTCCATACTTCTAGGGAGTAACATTAGGGAGTATGAGAACAATGGGAAGTATGGATTATAGTGGGAGTAAGAAAACATTAAGGGGTGACATCAACATTTGAGATTCGGAGATTTAACCCTATAAGTGCCAATGTCGTATATATCAGACATGGGCTATGTAGGAGGGCGAAGCCCTCCTGTAATGTCCAGTTTGAGTTAGAAATCGTCATTTTTGGTCTAACTCGTAGGAATTGAATTGGGCTTCATGGTCAAGCAATAAAACAATCAAAAGTGAGTCTTTTCAGCGAGATTTTAAGCCAAAAAGTCAAAAAAATGACAAAAAATTGAAAATTTAACAAAAATCCACTTTTTTCAGATTTTGACCGTTTTTTGACCATTTTTGGTCAAAGAGTGATCCAAGAACTTCCAAATTTGGCCCTGCTTTACTTGATTTTGTCCTCCAGCAAATTAATTTGAAGTTTTACCACTGGGCACAAAAAGAGGAGACTCTAAGCTATCCAACGAGCTACGAACAAGCTTCTAAATCCTTTGGGGTCCGTGTTTTCTCGAAAATTGATCTCGGGTCCGCGTTTTCTCGAAAATTTGAGCTGGGGTCCGCGTTTTCTCGAAAATTTGAGCTGGGGTCCGCGTTTTCTCGAAAATTTACGAGCGCGGTCCGGGTTTTCAGTCACGGGGTCCGTGTTTTCTCAGGGTTCAGGGTCCGGTCCAGGTCCTGGTTGTACGGTGCGCTGAAAAATTGTGATGTAGTGCCGTTTGTTTGACGTTAGGCAAAGTTTAAACACTGCAATGGCTTCTTTGTGGGTTCCTCGTTCAAATAAACTTTTAACCTAAATGACACTTTGGTTTCCACAATGTCTCAATGAGGAAAAAGACTGAAAATGGTCCAGGTAAAACAGAGCTTTAGGTGGCCATTCTGTTTCATGGTGATAGCTGAGAACAAATACTTGAAACTTACTTTAAACACTGGACGAATCTTTTCTTTTCCACCATCAGCTTCGGTAGCATCACAGCCTACGGCGAGTAAAAAAAATACATCTTCTTGAATTAAAGAAACAACCAGCTTTTTTTTTTTGATTTTCAGGCATGTGATGGAGTGGCTAATTTAAAAAAATGAAAAATAGCTGGTTATCCCTTAACCATAAAATCACTCGAATCTGATTGGTTTAGATTAATGTAACCTATATTTTTAACCAAAGATTGAGCAACGCCGATCTTCAATCACAAAAGTCGGCTCAACTAGCAAGATCGGATGAAAAGTACGAATTTCTGGTTTCTGGACGATTGGAATCATTTAGCATTTTGGTTAAATGATGAACGTCAACAAATCAACACTCAGTTCAGGTTTTTGCCTGTTTTTCTTCTCATCGAAATCAAAATCTACTAAGATTTTCGTATTGTACATATGTTTTTATCGCGAAAAAAAAAACACACTAAAAACAGAAGAACTTTGATTATCAGTATACTCAACTTAATTCGAAGACTTTCCAAAACCGTCAAAAAACGAGCAAGCAGCACTATCCAGTACTATTCCTGATCTCCAAGTTTAAGACTCTAAAGCATAGTTAAATGGCTAAACTAAAATTACCGAAATTAAAAACGGAACGAGTTCCCGGATTGAGAATCTGTAGAGAAAGTTTGTGTAGATCTTTTAACCCTTTAAGGGCCGATGACTTAATAACTGGTCATCCGGAAACGTAAAAAGTATGCCAATGACTTAAAAAAATGGTCATCTGGCAATTTAGTTAAGAATGCCAATGACTTAGAAACTGGTCATTACAAAATATAGTAAAGTATGCCAATGACTTAGAAAATCGTCATCCTAAATTTCTCTTTATTTACCAGAGTTTTTTCAAAAGACTTTTTGCATTTGCCAGAAAATAAAATAATTCAAAAAAATGTCCAAACATGAAAATTTAATTTTGGCAAATAAAATTGCGAAGTGATAAACTAAGTTTCTGTGTAGTACTTTTGAAAAAGTTGTATGTCTTTTACAATTTACAAACGAAAAAACTCAAGCCCCTTTGGGAAAATTAGAAAGTCCATCTTTTACAATTTACATAGGAAAAACTCAAGCCTATTTGAATTTGTGTAAATGCTTTTATCGTAGCACTTGTCTTTGTTTTATGAACCCCCTCGTAACCCGATTTGGTCAAGAAATTTTCTTTCACAAGTTACGTCATATGGCAATAGAGAAAACATTTTTCAAAATGACTTGACATCATGATAAATTATGCCATCTGGCAAACAAATAAAAAATCGCAATGACATATTACTAAGTCATTGGCATACTTGAGAACACTTTTTTTAGTCGTGGCAAATAAATTACACCACCTAATTTTTGCGCGGCAAACAAAAAAAGTTCTTTTAAAAAAGCACGGCAAACAGATAGAGTTTTTGAATAAAGCCGTGGCACTTAAAGGGTTAACATAATATAAAATCTCAGAAGAAGGCGCGGCAAATAGATGAAGCAGACAAATTGTTATCTTTTCATGATATTTATTTGGAATGAGTATGTGATATAAGCAGAAATCAGTTTTGTTGAAAAATAATATAACCTTTGCACTAAAAAAATAATGTTTGAGAAATTGTTCTTTTACTGATGAGTTGAAAAACATAACTTCTCATTTTTATTTCATTACTTTCACATTATATGTTTCTTTATTTTGGATTGGCTTTGCAGGATAGAGGAAATAAATTATGGGGCGTACGACAGTTTTACAGAGAAATTAAAAACCTTTTATTAAAAACAAAGTCAGTACAGTTGTATAAATAGAATTTTGAATGAAATTACAAATCGGAAAGTGAAGAAAAGAAAAACAATTCAAAGGGAAAAGGTACACGAAGGAGAAAGGCTTGGCTTAACAAGTTTTCAACGGAAGGTCATTGCAGATCGTTTGAATGATAAGGCTAGTGTTGCCAGGGCTTCCTAACAAATACACCTACATTACGCGTTAGATAGCCTATCGAGCTTTTTTAAATCGTTTGGATCCGACCGGACTTAATCGCAACCTTCACGCTGAAGTCAAAAGTTTTTTTTGAAAAGATTGTTGAAAACGGGTAGAGTATGTGGAGGAAAAGTAAATGGTTGAGCAAAATTTATTTCATTTTAATGATGGCGTAGGAACCATAAGTTGCGTTTTCCCAGACAGAAGTTTATCCACTTTCATCTCAAATCGAAAGTTTTCAGTTCTAAGTAATTCCGTTAATCCACGGGTGAGGAAGCCACCAACTGAAATACAATCATCTCCTACTACTGTATAGTACTATAGTTATCTAAAAGCATTTTCTTTCTTTTAATATGGATATACTGAATTGCTATTTTATTAAGGATGAAAATGTTCAACAAGGGCTCCTATTTTAGATTTTAAAGTAGTATGGTTAAAAAAAGAAAAATAACTCGGTGTTTTTTAACTCGGGAATTTTTGCTCCTTTAAATTTCTGTAAATAGATTAAATCTATTAAATTTTACGTTTAATAAAAAGGCTCGCCTCGCTCGTAAAATTGAATAGAGAGGAAGAATGATTGCAGCATTATTAAGCCTTTTATCTCGACATTCTTCAGAAAGGCATAGTGGATGCCATTCCATCGGATATGATTGGAATCTGATGATAAGATAACATCATCAAGGAATGGCTGATAATGTTTTCTTTTACAAATATATTGTAGGCCGAGCAACCCATTTAATGGCTAACTATAGCGACTGAAACTTTGAGCGAAAGGTACATTATGATGTTATGATATAAAACGATAGATAGTAGTAAGGTGTAAATTTAGTATGGAAAGAGAAGGTGTCAATTTCACGTGTAGGCGATTAAGCAGAAAATTAAAGAAAAGATGTAGGATGAGGTGGTTATTGCGAGAAGAAAAGATCTGTGGGCAAAATTTCGACCTCACTTCTTTTAAACTCGCTTCTTTCTTTTTAGCAAATCAAAGGAAGAGATGCAAGCAAATTCTCGTATGAGGAGTAGAAACAAAAGTCGACGTAATGCATTGCGTACTTTACGACGTCGTGACACGGTGGGACTTTTAATTCTTGGGAAGTGTGAATCTGGCAAGTCATCCTTGGTCCATCGGTGGTTGAGAGGCCACTTTGTTGACCAATACCGACCGACCGTTGAAGATTTCCACGTCAAATCATATAAGCATATGGGACAATGTGTTAATGTAGGTGTCATTGATATGACTGGTTCATGGGATTTCCCCGCAATGATCGACCTTTATCTAACTAGAATCGACAGTGTTATGTTTGCTTATGAAATCGGGTCTGAAGACGCAGTCAAAAATTTAAGACTGTTGCATGAGAGATTAGTAAAAGTGCGCGGTGAGCGGAACGAGGTCTCGCTTACAGTAGTGGGCACCAAGGTGGATCGACAACAAGACCATTACGATGATTATCGGAACGACGAACTTAACCAATTCTTACGTTCCATCAACGTTCCTGATGAACGACATGTGCTAACGTCATCAAAATTGAACCTTAACGTGAATGAAGCATTCGAGAGCGCTTTGAATGAGGTGATTGAAAATATGATACCAAACGAAGATGCTATCAAGAGGTTAGGAAAACTGATGAAGGATAACAAGAAAACAAGTTCATGGGTTCAAAAATTGTGTTGCGGAGTCTCCTTCAGATGATGAAAAGAAAAAAAAGATTGTATCAGAAGGCTTATGAAAGAGATTATACTCGATAATTCTTGTTCCACGACAACAAACTCCGATTCAAATTATGCAATAGAAAATGGATAAATAAGAATGAATGAATGAATGAATGCGATAGAACATGATACGATACAAGTGATTAGAAAATAACATCTCAAAAAAATGAAAATACAGGAGAAAATGGAAAATAGTCACCCTTATCGAAATTAGAACAGTTTTTTAAATCAGCCTAATTCAAAGATTGTCCGCGAAAAAACTTTGAGATTTTCGCAGACAGATCGGTAAAATTAATCGTAAATATTATACTAAATACTCAGCTTCGTCGAATATCATCAAGCTTGACTGAATAATTTTCGATATCTGATTTTTCTTGTCGAATATCTGCTTATTATGACTGACCACATTTGTTATGATACACATGAAAAAAATCTTACCTCAATACAATTCTTTGTTCTTGTCCTGTTCTGTGCCTTCTAAATCTTTTCAGGATATTATTTAATTCTGTCAGCTGCTTTCAATCATCATAACTTTTTTTTCTTAGAGCACTGAAAAAAGAAATTTGATAGACAATTTTAAAAATGGGTTTCCTGAGGAAAAATATGCTGAGGTTGCGAAAATCAAATCATTTGAAAGAAAGGGCCGGTTCACTCCAGTTGATTGTTAACAATAACAATACACAAAGTGAAACTGGACACAGATAATTTTTATGTCTTTTAACCGTCCAGTTATCAGACAATGCCCCTTTTAAAACTGACGAACGTGGTAACCGCACTGGGCTCAATTTCAGTATTTGTTAATCATTAGTAGGCAATTGTAAAATTGATGAGGCAAGTCCAATGAAAAAAACCTCGCTTTGAAGAAAAACTTGTCTCCAGGTCCCAAAAATCCAAATTTTCAAAAATGAAAAAAAACACCTTCAGTTAATTACCAAATGAACAAGTGGGCTAAATTTCAAAAAAATTATCTTATTTTAGTCATGGATACCACCCTTTTGATATTTTAGTACCACATGGTACTAAAAGGGTTATTAAGTTTTTTTGGGTATACCACCAACTCACTAAACAATATGGTGTCCTAGATTTTAGTATTAAACCCCCTGCCATTATGTTCGGCCCAAAAATTGACTTACAAAATCAGACTGTTAAGGCTTGGGGCCACGAGAAGAAACGCTTTCTTGTGTCTCCACCCCATTTTTCTTTTAATCTCAGGTACCTAAAGTCTGTCCAGATATAATTGGCAGTGGAAACAAGAATGCCTGTAACTTTTGACAGTCAGATATAATTATGGAAATTTCTTTTGCTTGTTTTAGAGAATCAAGAGCGCTATATTTCAATGTATTTTTGGTTGAAAAATTCGCGATTTTTAGCGGTTAATTTTGCGATTGCAAAAATTGAGCTTTTTTTCTACTTATGCTATAACGTTCATTTTTACACCAGTAGTAGTTCAACCTTAGGTTAAGAAGTTTGTTAAATTTCAAGGCAAACAGAAAAGTCCTTCGGAAGATATGGGACCCAAAATACCCCTTGGTAGCACTTTTCTGTGAAATATCAAATCTTCAACTTATTACTAAAAACGGGGGTAGTGATATTTAAAACAGTTTTTTGATCATTAAACATTTTACGATCTCTTTAATGACCTCATAGCCAAACTGTGTTTAGTGTTTTGGGAATTAGCAAAGTTCTTTAATGACTTAAAAATAACAAAGGCAATATAAGTTCATGCTTATCTTTTGAATAAAAACAATTATACTGTGACTTCGTTTCGAAATAATCAATGATACCAATAATACCAATGCACCAACACTTAACATTTTCCAATTTTTAATTGCACTGTTAAAAAAAGATAACACAACCCCCGTTTTTAGTAATAAGTTGGCGATTTGATATTTCACATAAAAGTGCTACCAAGGGGGATTTCGGGTCCCATATCTTCCGAAGGACTTTTCTGTTTGCCTTGAAATTTTTACAAACTTCTTAACCTAAGGTTGAACTACCACTGGTGTAAAAATGAAGGTTATAGCATAAGTAGAAAAAATGCTCAATTTTTGCAATCGCAAATTTAACCGTTAAGAATCGCGAATTTTTCAACCAAAAATACATTGAAATATAGCGCTCTTGATTCTCTAAAACAAGCAAAAAAAAATTCCATAATTATATTTGACTGTCAAAAGTTACAGGCATTCTTGTTTCCACTGCCAATTATATCTGGACAGACTTTAATAGCCGTCCCCCCTGGTCCCCCGCTAATTATTTTTTCGAAAATTTTCAACCCAGGACATTCTTATTCCAATCCCCCGCTTATTAATTTTTTGGAAAATATTTTTAAAAGTTCCCTCTTTTGTCCTAATTCTGCTGCATTAGCCTCCTTTTCAAAAATTTTCCACTCAGGACATTTTTATTCCAACCCCCCGCTTATTAAGTTTTGACATTTTTTCCCATCCCCCGCTTATTCCAACCCTCCAGCTATTAGGTACCTGAGATTAATAACATGTCCCAGGGACAAAATCAACGTGTCTTTTGGGTATTTTGGAATCGAACTCGGAGCCCCATGCAATGAGACCGACGACCTAACCGCTTGAGCTAATCACGCTTTGATAGTAGTGAGAGAAAGCGTGAACTGATAAGAAAGAAAAAGGAAAGAAAGAATTGAGAAGAAAATTAATTCCCGCTTTGATGTTATTATCGAAACAAAAGGAACAGTCATGCTAAAATTCCTTTCCACACGTCAGCAATCTACTTTTTATAAATAGAAAAACTAGATTGTAAGGAAGATTCTAAAAAAATAGCTGTTTTCTTAGACAACTACGTTCTACCTGATTCCCCTCACATGGCATGGGTTGACCCGGGCGAAGGTTCATTCACTTGCCAAGTGAACCGCTGCGAGTGGGAATCGAACCTCAGTTGCCTGTGCACCAAGGTCAATGACCACTATACCACAGCGCCTTTTGGTTTCCCAAAAATTTCTAAAAAGACTTCACAAGATGGTTGACAATCAATGAAACAGTAACATAAATTGCATCAAGGTTCTCTTAAAAATAAGTATGCTTATTGTATATTTTCTGAGATGTATAATGGGGAATTAATGCATGAAAAATAATATACCTAGGATGTCAATATAGCTCTGGTTACAAGGTTTGCTTAGCAAAAATTGTCTTATTTAAAAAAGGTTCTAACAAAAATTAAAGTTTTTGGAAAAACAATAGTTTTAATGTAAATCTTGTTCTCCCTCTTTTGTTTTCAGTTTGTCCTATATATATATTTTATACCAGCAATGAATTATTTTTAATTTTTTAACAAAAAGCTTGGTGTACACTTAAAAAAATAATAGCTTGGCCTGAATCTTTGGCCTGAACAAGGAATTCCTCAAAAATCTTTAAAAACTTTTACGAAATATCAAGATGTCTACATAGTTTTTATCCTGTTCTAAGGTTAACAAGGTTTTTTACTAAAAGCTAGTGATTCGATACTGAGATTTGAATTGCAACAACATTTTATTATACAACCATAATAAGAGCATTGTGATATGATACAAACTCTTTAAAAATGGTTTAAACAGGTTTAAACAATTGTTACAATGGAATTTTTCAAATATTCTTATGGAATTTTATTATCATTATTTAAAAAACAGCAAAAGGCAAAAAAAGGATGGAGGTTGTGATTACCAAAAGGATCCTTTTTTACTTTTTCAGTTATGTGAAAAAATTAAAATAGGGTAGGATCAGAAAAAAAGAACTTCAAAAAAAAGGTCCAAATTCAATAATTATACTATGAACAAAAAAGTAATATAGAAAATCATAACGTCCCAGGCTGCCATAAGTTAGTGACTATTTTGGATACCATCTTCCTCATTTAGTCATTGCCAAAATCTGTTTTTTTATAGAAAAACTTAATAATCCCAAAAGTTTAATTTGATCAATGAGTTTGTTCATAATATGTTCAGAAAGTTTGCTTCGACTGTTTTGTAGATATATATGTTGACAGAAAAGGATGGTGGTATCTGAAATAGCACCAACCTACTGTAATTTCATAATCAGTTCTGTCAAGCCTAAATCATTTCATTGATTTTCTTTATAAATTGGCATTTGAAAATTAGATATCCAATAAAGTTTGTAGTAAAGTTTCATTTATCTAAGTGAAAATCTCTACTTTTCCCTCATTCCTTTAACTTCTCCTGTTACTCTCATCTTATCAAGATCTTCCTTTGTTTTTGCTTCTAATACTCTGATATCTTCAATTGTCATACCGTGCCATTTGTCAATCCAACAAAATACCTGACGATGGAAATTAAAGAGCAACCTGCGGACAGTTTTGACAATCATATTTTCGACAACTGATTGCAAGCCCATCCATTTAAATTCTATGTGATATAATTTATAACACGTCATCACAGGATCTTGTTTCTTTTCCCATCCAGCACCTTGAAGGGGCCCACGACCTGTTTTTTCTGATTTGAATTTAGTTGGATCTTCTGTCTCCTTGTAATCTCGGGTATCACATTTATCATTGGCAATATCGATCCTGTCAACAACCCTCTTCTTGTATTGGTTTGGGGATAAACTATGTACGTTATCAATATCTCCAGTTCCAGCTTCATGTCTTGTTTCAATAACAATATGAAATCCATCCTTCATATAGTCATTGGTGTAGACAGTGCGACAGTAAGGGTACGCATTCCATGCTTTTTCGTGAAGTGTAAGTGCACCACTTGGGGCTAACTTGCGAAGGATGGCAGGAACTTTAGATTCAAGGTGAAAAACCTTATGAGTGTACTGTGATTTCATAACAGCTCCAGTACCTTCCCCTGGAATAACCTCTTCTCTTGGTTCATTAATAACAACCTCAACACCTTCTCCCCCTCCAGTTTCATTCTTGCTAGCCTCAGCAACACCATACAGTTGGCCTATGTGGTACTCTTCAACTGACATAGGGAGACAAATACGATATTCTCTAATGACACTACTCACATACGTTTTATCTTTGTCGATTTTCGTAGTGCTCATGATGTTTGGGTTCTTGGGTACTTTTCTGCTTGTAGAATAATGATTTCACTGAACCCTTCTCTGTGATAAAGGGCTAAAGAGTCTTGGTGTTGAAGTCTGTTTGTCTGCTGTTCGCTCCTGTGGATGGATTCCCCTGTCCTGTGGTTGGTCGTGGATTTCCGATCCGAGTGAAGCAACACAACCAAACCTTTTTGATGACTATACTTGGTCACACGTGTCAGTAATCTGTCTCAGTAATGAGAAGAAATTTTAATTTAGTGAAAGCAACCATTATCTACTGATTTTACACGCTTAACCGAAGTTCCGGAAAAAGAAGGAACCGGCTTCGTTTTTCAACAAAAAAGGCGGTCGAGACCGCCGATCCAATAACCAAGGCAACAATATGATGATGTCCCATAAATAATTATATGCCAACCACCGACTGGGTGGGGCTCTGAGGTTGACCTATGATGCGAGACTCGTTTTTTTGAAAATTTGCGAAAAAGTGCCCCTCTTTAATAGGACTGAAACTCCAGACTGTTCTCAAAATACTCATCCTTGTTCCCTGTAATAATATCCCTCAAGCAATCAAGCAAAAGGTGCCCAACAAGGAGACTTATTTTGGTATTTTTCTACGGTGTTTCTAATCCGCAGAAAGAGCCAGAGCGAGCCAAAATGAGCCATAATGAGCCAGAGCGACCACATATCTGTAAAGCCCGAAGGGCTAGATTGCGGCCTTTATCGAAAAGTGAAGCAAGTTTTGGTAGGATTTCCTATTCCTACCAAAGAAATCACGTGACAAGGAGCAATTTCACTGGTTTGAGAGATGCGAAATAGCGTTTGCCCCCTAATCTTTTTGATCTCGCGCTCCGAAAACAATTAAAATGCTAGATTCTATCCATCGGCACGACATTTAAAAAGTCAAATTTTTGCTTCACTTTTTTTTTTGCTGGAGAAAGCTTAAAGCTGGGCCTATCCTATGTACACGTTTTTTTTTTATTAGAACCCAGTTTATAAGAACATTTAGGCTGAAATTCGTCGAAAAATTAAGAACATCGTAAGAACATGCCCAGCCTCAGTTTGGAAAAAAATTACAAGAAACTACAATTTTTCTTTTTTTCAAGCAGTTTTAACCCAACTTAGGCATGGATTTTCTAAAATCGAGAGTCAAATATTGTCCAAATTGTACCAATTTTATATGCTCTTTATTTTGCATGATATTGTCGATTTAGAGTAGTCTGAAAAATTAAGAACGCATTTAAGAACATTTAAGGCTGAAAATTGCTAAAAAAATAAGCACATCCAGGCTCAGCCAAATTTTAAGTGTTCTAATAAAAAAAAAAAACGTGTAATTAGAGGTACGAAAGAGGGACAACAGGAACAAGACAAAATAGATATTGAAGGTATAAGTAACATTGGCGTCCAAGATATCAAACCGTCTCACCGTCGCATTGGACAAAACAGAAAAGGGCTACAATGGCGTCCAATCAAGTTGATCTTAAAAAGTATGGAGGAAAAAAACGAATAATGCAAAATCTGCATAAGCTGAAGCAATTCAACGAAATTGCTGGCCTTACCATTACAGACAATTTCACCAACAACGAAAGAAAAATTATTAAAGATATGTGCCAAAAGACGAAGAAAATGAATTTAAAAAATGGTGATTTCGTTTGGCATGTAGGGCCATGTAAGAATAAGAAGCCCTAAAAAAAACCTTCGCCTAGTTCGAAAACCTAGGACAAAGACCAAAACAACGTCTTTTCTGTCCATATCTTCTGACGGCTGGACGACGGATGAAGATTTAGACAATATTTTATAAATCTAAAATTATTTCATAGAAGTCAATAGAACCTGTGAACCTGTGAAATATAATTCTATGAGTAAATCGATTATGGTTTCAAAACTTCCTGATGAATTTCCCTTTTTCTCAAATATTATGACCTTGATTGTAGCATATTTACAATGGAATCGCGATCCATCAACTCAACTCCAGTGCTAAAGTTTTTTCTTCATCGCAGATGCTTAGAACTTGCTCTAAATTCATGTCAAATCTTTTTTCTCGCTGATGTGGTAATAAATACTTTCACGTCCAAAAAGCATAATTATCAAAGACATCCCTTTTTCCTTTTTTTTCAAGAGATTTTTCTCGCAAACTATCAATCTTTTGAACGCTCCCTGCATCTTTACTTTTTGACCGAGGGGAGGGGCACTCAATTTAAGTGACCGTAAGTGCGACATTTATTTTTCAGGTTTCTGAATGTGAAACACGTGAAACACTATCGTCGATAGGAGAGCCCTGTAAGGATCTAAAAAAAACTAAAGATTTCGATTATTTAACCTGAAATTTATATTGACACTTCTAATTTGCCCCTTATTTGAGAATTACCCTCTTACCAATGACCCTCCGAGGGACTCAGGGGCCTCGGGGGTTATGTATTTGGTAAGTAAGCAGTGACGGGGGAGGGATTCGAGGAGAATTTACATATATTATTTAAATGAAGATATTTCTATCATTCTCTGAGTAATAGGGGGAGGAATTCAAATATTAAGAACATTTTTAAACAATAAATAAATTCTTAAACAATGACCCTCGATTGGACTCCATTTACAGTAACATTCTTTAAAATTAGTCAAAATACTTAGGTAAGATAATTTACCAGTGACTGTCAAGATACTTAGGTAAGATTCTTTACCAATGACTGTCAAGATACTTAGGTAAGATTCTTTAACAGTGATCGTCAAGATACTTTGGTAAGATTCTTTACCAGTGAAGGAATCACCTAGGTAACATTCTTTACCAGCGACTGTCAAGCTACCTAGGTAAGATTATTTACCAGTGACTGTCAAGATACTTAGGTAAGATTCTTTACCAGTGAAGGAATCACCTAGGTAAGATCCTTTACCAGTGACTGTCATGATACGTAGGTAAGATTCTTTACTAGTGATCGTCAAGATACTTAGGTAACATTCTTTACTAGTGACCGTCAAGATACGTAGGTAAGATTCTTTAACAGTGACCGTCAAGATACTTTGGTAAGATTCTTTACCAGTGAAGGAATCACCTAGGTAACATTCTTTACCAGCGACTGTCAAGCTACCTAGGTAAGATTATTTACCAGTGACTGTCAAGATACTTAGGTAAGATTCTTTACCAGTGAAGGAATCACCTAGGTAAGATCCTTTACCAGTGACTGTCATGATACGTAGGTAAGATTCTTTACTAGTGATCGTCAAGATACTTAGGTAACATTCTTTACTAGTGACCGTCAAGATACGTAGGTAAGATTCTTTAACAGTGACCGTCAAGATACTTTGGTAACATTCTTTACCAGTGAAGGAATCACCTAGGTAAGATCCTTTACCAGTGACTGTCATGATACGTAGGTAAGATTCTTTACTAGTGATCGTCAAGATACTTAGGTAACATTCTTTACTAGTGACCGTCAAGTTACGTAGGTAAGATTCTTTACCAGTGACCATAAAGACCTAAAGATACCTAGGTAAGATTCTTTACCAGTGAAGGAATCACCTAGGTAAGATCCTTTACCAGTGATCGTCAAACTACGTAGCAAAGATTCTTTAACAGTGACCGTCAAGATACTTTGGTAACATTCGTTACCAGTGACCGTCAAGATACTTTGATAAGATTCTTTACCAGTGAAGGAATCACCTAGGTAAGATCCTTTACCAGTGACTGTCAAGATACTTTGGTAACATTCTTTACCAGTGACCGTCAAGATACTTTGGTAAGATTCTTTACCAGTGAAGGAATCACCTAGGTAAGATTCTTTACCAATGACTGTCATAAGATACTTAGGTAAGATTCTTTACCAGTGACCATCAAGATACTTTGGTAAGATTCTTTACCAGTGAAGGAATCACCTAGGTGAGATTCTTTACCAGTGACTGTCAAGGTACGTGTAGGTAAGACCTTTACCAGTGATCATCAAGATACGTAGGTAAGATTCTTTACCAATGATCATCAAGATACTTTGGTAAGATTCTTTACCAGTGAAGGAATCACCTATGTGAGATTCTTTACCAGTGACTGTCAAGATACGTAGGTAAGATCCTTTACCAGTGACTGTCAAGATACTTAGGTAAGATTCTTTAACAGTGATCGTCAAGATACTTAGGTAAGATTCTTTACCAGTGAAGGAATCACTTAGGTAAGATTCTTTACAAGTGAATAAAGGAGATAACCCTTAGGTAACATTCTTTACCAGTGAAATCTGGTCAGTATTTCGAATAAATTCACTCTTTAAGTAAGATTCTTTACCAGCTTTTTTTACTGGTAAAGAATGCTACCATGGGTACCGATAAATGCACCGGAAAATTTTCAACGTAGAAAAGAGCACAAGAGCGTACACTTTTTGTGTACAAGAAAATTTAATTCGTGACGTAAATAGGCTATTTTAGGAAATTTTGCCCTAGCGTGCACGCTGGCGCAATCGATGGAAACAGGCCTTTAAGGGCTCTGACCATAGTGAATTTTTCATAATTGCCGTGTTTAAAATGTGTTTTCTGACTGATGTAACTAACAAAACTATGGCATGTTATACATTTTCTGTTAGACAAACTATCCCTGAATCTGAAAATTCAAAAATTGCATTGAAAAAATTTGATGAAGAAGAAAATGAAGACTTTTGCGAGGAAGAGTATATCAACTTTGAAGAGCTTAGTTTCGGCGAAGAAAAAACATTTTGAAAAATTTTTCGAAGTAGATGGTGTATCTTTTACCGAACAATAAAAATGTTTGCGGAAAATTTTTGTAAATGCTTCTTTGTCTCGAAATCTTCAAAATAGTGGTTTTTCATCAATTTTTCATCTGGATTTTGCTTATAAAAACAGTCATAACTTTTGACACATCTTTTTAGAAAGATTTCCCGCAAAATTTAAAATAGTTCAATTCTTTGCGGACAGTTTGAAAAAAGTTCGAAAGAAAAAGGTTAATTACCCATTAAAACTTAGCACTTTTTATAAAAGAAGGTGATGCAACATATTATTAACGTCTTTTTAAAGTTCATAACGTCATTTTTGCAATTAAGTTCTTAATTACTCTTAAGGGGTTTGATTAAAAAGCAATTTATAAAGGCAATTCTTTGCTAAAAGTGTTAAAGAATCTAAAACATAACTTTTATGTTCAGATACTAAGATCAATTTTCTGACTATGGTCAGAGCCCTTAAGATATAAGATTTCATAAGAAAAACAAATCTCGAATTTGAGAATGTAAATGCCCGGGGGGGGGGGGTACTAGGGTAATGAGGGGGTATGTACAGATTGGACCTCCAAAAACCGACCCTTAGAGAGGTAGATTTTTGCTGAAAAAGGTGTCCCTTATAGACTTTCTTGAAAAATCTTCTTCGATTTTTGAAAAACTCCTTACCCTTATTAGTGAGACTTTTTCTAAAAAAATTCCTAAAAATCGTGAAGTTTCAGACCATTAGAAAGACTGATTTAAATTTTCTGAAATTTGCGAGCCTTAGAGAGACTTTGAAGGGTGAAAAACCCGACCCTTACCTACCACACATACCCAGCACCCATGCATTTTTGCCTAAGTTACCTCCTTCCGGGATTGTACGTCGTAAAAATTTAGCAACTTTCGACTTCGCGATAGTTTCTATTTTTAACACTATTGGCAAAGTTATAGTGCTTTTTAGTAGGGTATACTGTAAACTGTAGTCTTTCCTATTGTTACGCAAAGAAAATAGGCATCGTAGGAGAAAATAATAAGATTTATCTGACTGAAAGTGTTTATTATCTATAAAATGAAAAATTTTGATCGTAAAAATGATACAAAGTTTAAGCCTAATTAAAAATAATCAATTTCATATAAAAAATGTAAAAAAAAAATCAATACTTACTTTAATCGTAGAAATTTTAGCGAGACTAATTTTAGCGTATATTAGCGAGTCAGGAAAATCTTGATTTTTTTTGGATTTATTTTAGCGAATCACGATTTCAAAAAATTTCGCGTGGATAGATTTTAGCGAATACTCGTGTTACATTATTGACTGAGTTCGTTTTCTAGCATTTCTCTGGCACTGAAACCCTTCCTATTGATAAAAATGTATCGAGGCAATATAACAGAAATTTAGCGATTCGGTGTGTTTTAGCGAGATTTATTTTAGCGAAAATAGGGAAAACTCGCTAAAATTCTAAAATTAGTCTCGCTAAAATTTCTACGATTAAAGTACATCTTATTATCAGAGAAGGCTAACTGCACCTATGAATCGCAAGAGGAATACACCTTTTCGAGTAGATTTTCTCATATTTGGCTTTTTAAAAATTGCTAATTCTAAGGTCTAAAAAAGCAAAAGGCGCTGACATTAGTAATCAAATGCGCCTTTTTGCGCCTCTTGTTTATCAGCTCCCCCAAAAATCGCCCCTGACCACCCCAGCCACCACACTACTGTAGGTAGCTATTTTCCCAGAGTAACACGGGTCTAATTATATTTTGAAATAGCTCATTATTTAACTGTCCATTCTACCCTATTTATCAATCTTTCTTACAATAACCAAAGTCATGAAAAATGGTACCAAGGAGATATTGGTTTTTATAATGGACAAAGCTTGAGACACCATGAACGAACGAACGACCACTGTCATGCAACACTTCTTCTACTTCATAAACACCGTTTCGCTGGTGGACGCGAACACCTGTTGATGGTGCAAAACGTGTCTGGTTCTTAACTGCCAGCAATAACTTGATGACTTTCTTTTGAACACCAACATAATAATCACCTGTGAGAAAATCAGTGTAGATATTATCTCCGTAATAAATCAAATCGATCTTCTCAATCAACTTCAGTTTACTTGGTGAGTTTGATATCTCGTACACATGAAGGAAAGTGGTACTGCAAGAGACGACAAGAAGTTGTTTGGAATCTTTAGATTGTGCGATACCATTCAAACCCTGGCCACGCTCAATCACCTCTCCTTTGTTGCCATCATAATAAACCACTGAGCCTGTCTCAACACCCAAGAACAATTCAAGAGCCGGTACTACCATCGGATAATGACAATATTTGATCCAATTAGTCACATAAAACTCGTTTTCGTTCAACATTGTAATATCATTTAAACAAACGAAACTCTTGTCTCTTATAGTATTTAAATGTTTCAACGATTTAGGTTGTTGGGGATCAAACAAAAACACCTCAACGCTTTCAGTCAATTTGGCATGGTTAACAACATACAATTTAATTGTATTATCTTTTTCGTTCTCTACCAAATCGATGCCGTGAGGATCAAAGGATTGCCAAATCTCCGAGTGATCAATGTTCAACTTCACAGCTCCAACATCTGGATTCTTGAAATCGAAAGTATAAATATTACCTTGCGTCGTTTCTTTGGAACACCTTGTAAACCCCTTAAAACCATTTGTTATGAAAGCCAATCCTTGGTTGGAATTTCTCTTGGCGACAACTATCTTTTCAGATCCACATGAGATGCCAGGGATGACGCTGCATTGACCGGGGTGGTGCTCGTTGAAATGCACGCCCACACCTCTGGCTACCAACCACAAATATAGAGAGCGATAACAAACACAAACCAACGCAACAATGATTGCTGTTCGGAACACCATTTTGCTTTGATTTTATATTTCTTTGTTAGAGGCTAAATTGAAAAAAAAAGATGCTAAACAGAAAATTTATAAATATTCAAGCTGAACTCTTTGTAGCATAGAAACTCCATTCAGTGAGACAAGAGCGATGAATAGTTGACAGCCTAAAAATTTTCGGACGTCGAAATATGGGGATGCTTAACCCTTACGTTAACGTAACACATGATTCCAAATTCGTGTCATTTTCAAGTTTTCAGATGAATAAAATTGAGTGATTAAAATAAACAATATGATTGTATGTATGTAAACTATAATCTAAAAAATTTGAGATGCATTAAAAATATAAGATATACAAGGGCATCTCTGAAGTGGATCTAATTCAGAATACGCCTTTGCAGTAGCGAGGATTATCAAGAAGGACAGAGAAGAATAGAATTGTTTTGTACGGTGATGGTTAAAGTTTTTCGTTGGAGTGTATGAAATATACAGTTAAAGGTAGAATAAAAAAATAAATGAAGTACAAAAAATTGATTCATAAAACTTAAAAACAATAATCATCAAGTGTTATAAAAAAAAACGGACAAATTTCTATAGAAAGTAAAATCACACACAGTTGAATGAAGTGAAATAACAACTTTAGAATATTCTTGTACTCAAATTTATCCAATGCGTGAGAGCTAAAAAACTTTCAGTTCCTTTATCGATTTTTATGGCATGACTTTCAAAAACCTGATATCGAGCCCCTAAAAAAACCTGAGAAAAAAAATATATAATCGTGGAGATTTTCTTCAACGCCAAAGGGCTCAATAAATACTACTATAGCTTAGGTAGCTGAATTTCAACTGATGTACTATGTGTCTTGGGATATTGAATTAGGGGACTGAATTAAGTATCTCATTGAAAAAATCACAACTTCCTTCGGGTAGATTTTCTTCATTTTTGTTTAGTATTATCACAATATGCAAGTTTATGAAAAACTGTTCCAAAAAGGTAATAATCGTTGAAGAAAACAGCAGAACTCACAACATGAACAAAATCTTTCCCTTCGTCATGAAGGATTTCTTTCACTTTGACATTTCTCCAGTCATAATCTTCAGGTATTTCAACCTTGATTGCTGAAGCTGAAACAAAGTCCGTTTGATTCATCAAGAGAAGACCCATTCCAAAGAAATTCTTTTGTGTCCCGGCGTATACGTGACCTTTTTTATCTACATGTACATTGTCTGGTGCATACCCGACATTGATCTGCGATACACGTTTCAGCTGGCCTTCATTTTGTCGTTTATAAACTACGATCGTTGACGTCGAGCTAGACGCCGCATAAATAAATTTCTTATCAGGGGACTGAGCAAGACCATTTAAAACAGCACCATGAGCTACAATACTACTGAATCCTTTATTGTACAATACAATATTTGCAGTGTTTAATGGAAAAATCACTTCAAATGTCGACAAATACTTAAATCTCGAGCGAAGACAAAAAAACTTCACAAAGTTGGTGGCATAAAATTCATCTTTGTCAATAATTGTTACGTCATTAAGACAGTTAAACAAATCATTTCGTATGGTTGATACATGGTAAACATCTGTAGGATGTTCAGATGAATACTGGAATACTTCAATGGCATCAAAGTCATCCAGGTGGTTGACAACATACAATTTGACCACTCCATTCACTTCAAACACATCCATGCCATGAGGATCAAAATTCTCCAAAAACTCTTTAGAAACATTCTTCATTTGCAAACGCTTCGCACCTTGATCAGGCTTGTTGAAGTCAAACAAATACAGGTTTCCTCTCAAGAAATCTTTGTTACAATTCGTAGAGGATGGACCGTTTGTCATAAATGCTAAACCATTGCTAGTCACACTGACTTTTTCCGATCCACATTGTATATTGGGGACAACTTTACAGTTTCCAGGTCGGTGATTGATGTGGCGGGTAGCAACGCCATGACTGCATAACCAAAGGTGGATTTGCTTTGCCAAAATGAAATACAGAATACCAAACACAAGATGTTTCTTATTTAATGTCATCTTGGCGAGTAATCTTCAACCTTTTACTCTTTAAAAAGATTAATTTTGATATCGAATCGTTAATGGGCCAGAGATTGCTATGTTGTTTGAATAACTCTAGAAAAAAAAAAGTGGACAAAATTTTACGAAATGGGTTTCTTGAAAAACAAATAGAAAAAATGTCGATTTTTTGCTCAATACATATTTTCAAACAAAGAGTTCGGTAGAATTACAGTGCAGTGTTTTAGCTCTAAACTAAGTTGCAATAAAAAGAAAATTCACCAGACAGGTGAGTTTAAGTAATTATAATTTCATATTTTTCTCTCAAAAAGTAAAACAACTCAGAGTCAAAATGTAAAATGCTAAATATAAAATAATAAGAAACAAATTTCATAAAGATTATGGAGCTAAGCCTTTTTTGCTGTTAGTTGCAGTATGCAATAATTTTGAACTCCAGACTTTGCAATAAGCAAGTTTATGAAAAACTGTTCCGAGCAAGTATTGGTCATTGAAGAAAACAGCAGAACTCACGACATGAACAAAATCTTTCCCGTCGTCATGAAGGATTTCTTTCACTTTGACATTTCTCCAGTCATAATCTCCAGGTATTTCAACCTTAACTGCTGAAGCTGAGACAAAGTCCGTTTGATTTTTAGTAAGCTGTGCAAATCCAAACATATCTTTCCCTATTCCAACATACAAATGACCTTCTCTGTCGATGTGAATGTTATCGGGGAAATACCCTACCTCAATCTTTTTAACACGTTTCAACTGGCCAATATTGTAACGCTCGAACACAGATATACTTGAAGTGGATGTTGATGCAGAATAAAGAAATTTTTTATCAGGAGAAAGTGCTATTCCGTTGAATAAGGAACCGTGAGCAGCAATAGCAGTGAAGCCTTTTTTGTAAAATACAATGTTTGCCGTATTCATACCGAAAGCAAGCTCAAAGAAAGTTAAGAAATGGTATTTGGATCGGGAACAGAACTTGATGAAGTTGGTGGTATAAAATTCATCTTCATCAATAATCGTTACGTCATTAAGACAGTTAAACAAATCATTTCGTATGGTTGATACATGGTAAACATCTGTAGGATGTTCAGATGAATACTGGAATACTTCAATGGCATCAAAGTCATCCAGGTGGTTGACAACATACAATTTGACCACTCCATTCACTTCAAACACATCCATGCCATGAGGATCAAAATTCTCCAAAAACTCTTTAGAAACATTCTTCATTTGCAAACGCTTCGCACCATGATGAGGCTTGTTGAAGTCAAACAAATACAGATTTCCTCTCAAGAAATCTTTGTTGCAATTCGTAGCATCAGCGAACCCATTGGTGATGAATGCTAAACCATTGCTAGTCACACTGATCTTTTCTGAGCCACATTGTAAATCGGGCAACACTTTACAATCTCCTGGTCGGTGATTGATGAATCTCACATTAACACCTTTACCGCAAAGCCAAAGATGAAACTGCTTTCCAAAAACAATGTACATGATTCCGAATACAAGATCTTTTTTAGTTAATGCCATTTCTATAATCTGCCAGAATCTGCTTGTAATAAAATATAATCATTTGTTACAAGCGGGTTTTCAAAAGGTGTATTGTACACCCATTTAGTACTTTCTTATACAGTGTAGTGATGTCAGGGGAATTTCTTTTGTGATGGAACACCAGAGGAAATCCCACAAAGAAGCCTATTCATGCACCCCAATAAAAAGATTGACATTGGTAAACTACAAATTTAGGCCCCATCAGTCCTTAATGAGATAACCAGCTATTTTTCATTTTCAAACATAGTCATGCAGCTGCTGTCACGGGAAAATTGGGTAGGGTGCTAACAATAAAAAACCTACGTTAATGTCAATCGAAACGTCTCTGCTAACATGATTAGGAAAAAGATCAGAAACCTGATAGCTGAAAAACTTTTTTATAGAAGAGCATGAATCTGGTAATGTGGCCCACATTTCGATTTATTACTTTTCCTACTTTGAGGCTTTGGTGAAATCTCTAAATAGGTATATAGTCATATCAAATCTTATTTTTTCTGGTCAATTTTGAAATGGGCAAGCTTAAACAGTAATTTTTTCTGATATAACAGGTACTCAAATTTTTCTATAGGGTAATAATTCATAATATAATAATTCATCAACAACATGCTTTTTCAGCTTGGTTCTCACAGCCAGAGGATATGAAAAATGAAAAACACAGTAAGAACCGGAAAAAAAAGTTTTTTTGGCATATAAAATCAAAAATGTTGCAGACATAACTTTTTCCGTTCACAAAGTTATGTCCGCACAGATTTGACACAGAAAAAAATTGAAAAGCTTTAGCTCACTGGTTTTTACATTTCAAATCCTTCCCAGATAATGGGAAACTAGAGCAAGTTTCAAAAATGGTCAACACGAAAAATTATTTTGAAGTGAACAGCGTCTTGTTTCCGTTCACATCTTCGAGTTATATCCGCACACTATTTAATCCTTTAAATTTTTCAAGGAGTTATCCTTACTCAGCTGAATCATTTTTCTATGTCAAGGGTTACATTTGAGGTCATTTTATACAAATTTGAAGTCTCAAAGGCTATTTGTTGGGAGACAGTGAAACAAAACGGTTTCTCCAAAAATCAGTTATGTCCACAACAAAAAGTTATGTCCGCAACAAATCATGAAGTTTTCTCAACCTCCAAACACCAATTTTAGGTTTCTTTGACAAATTATTACATCTAATGTCATTTTAAGTTGGTTACAACCAGAAAAAAGTTTCATAATTTTCCATTGGCAAGATTTCCAGTTTATTTATTTCTTTCATATGTATTTCATGTTGCGGATATAACTATTTTGTTTAAAATGTTGTTGATAAAGTGTATTTGCAAGCTGGCATGATGTTTCATTATATGGAAGTAATGCTTAGGCTATTAGAAATAGAAAAGAAATACTCTGATGTCAAGTTAAGGTCCAAAATGAAAACTTTAACAGAAAAATAAACTTTTTGTTTCTTTGAAAATGATGATTCTGAACCTGTGAGCTTGAATAAAGAATAAATCATGCATTAATTTGCATATTAAATTCATTGTGTAGTGTTCACACAACATAATCTACTACACATTCACTTACAGACTAGTTAGAATTGCTCCAATCAGATGTTGCGAGCATAACTATTTTAAAGTATTTATCAGATTTTTAACCCTCTTCAGCAGTTATGTGTCCATTCTTCTTATCGACGAGAAGTTTCTTCTTTTTCTTTCTCCCCCTTCTTTTGTTTATCTAATTGCCTGTAGTAGCGCGTATATCGTATAACAAAGCCAGCGAAATGAGGGAGGCAAGCAAGCAAAAGGGATTTTTGTATTTTTTGTATCAAGCTGATATGAACTTAGGGAGATGATCCAGATATTCAATGAGACTAAAACAAGCATAGTTAAAAATTCTTAATTAGAAATGTTAGAAAGTTTTAATATCATTGTCGAGTCTTCTTTTGTTCTTTTCATGAAGAAAAACATGTAATAACTGAAATCAAACCAAACCAAATCTTTTGGTTTTATATTGATTTAGTCTCAAATATTCCTTAAATTTTGGAACAGAAAAAGACACTCCAAAATTTTAAATAAATGATGTAAAATGTTCTATTTCTACCCTGGAAGAAAAAATGTTATGTCTGCAACATAGCATTATTACCAATTTAACCCTTTCTATTGAAAAGGTTGAGTGGCTTTTCAAGGAAAAATCATATTTACTGATTATGAAGATGTACAACAGTTAATATCAAGCTCAAAATTTAACTTTTAAAATTAGATTATGACAAAAAATGATATATGATTGGATTCTATTTTACAGATAAATCTTCAATTTTCAGGAAATCATAGTTACAAAGACCTTTCAAGACAACAAATTTCAATGATTAAAGTTTTGGTTCAAGTACAGCAAAGTATTAAAAGCCAAATAATTACTCAGTTTAATGTTTATTGCTGATTTTAAAGTAAATTTGACAAAAAGTTATGTCCTCAACCAACAAGGTATGAAACCTTGTTTTCTAATTTTTTATTGATCAACTGAAATATAGAAAACTTTTGGTTTTTTTTGAAAGCTTATAATGAGTCCTTCAAATCTAGAATGAAGTTACCTGATCATAGCCAGTTTTCTTTTCATGAAGTCAAACTTTATGGGAATATTTTTTAGTATTTTAGTATTTCGTCTGGAAATAGTGTCAGAATTTGAAAAATATAACATACTGGACGGTAAAAATTGCTTTTCAATGCAGCTTAATATATTAGCCATGGACTGAAATCTAAGACAGGTATTAGATTAGCATATTTCATCTTAAATGAAGTGTAAACAACAAAGAGTTTTTTGCCAAATTTGTCTGATTATAACTACTCTAGGTCAAATTTCTGGACCAAGCCAGTTTGATTAAGCCCTGATATTATGTTTTCTGAAAATTGAAGTCATTAATAAAAAGATTATCCAGGACTAAAAGTGAAATTCAAAAATTTATTTTTTCAAAATTCTTTCACCTATTTGGGTGACATTACCAGATTCATGCTCAGCAAACACTTTAATGGTACGAGAGGGAAAATATGAAAATTCAAATTCATCAAAATTTAAACCTAAAGTCTGTCTTAAAAGTATGACATTATGACTCTAATTTGTCCAGTGGACAATAGAAGACAAATGAAAAAAACATTTTCCTTCTAATTCCTCAGGAACCCTGCAAATACTAATACTTTGAATATCAGAGGACAAGATTTCAAAAAAAATAAACCAGCCGAGGCTGGAAGGTCAGCCAAAAGAGCTAAGAGGGTTGGAAGGGTCAAACGGGTGAAAGGGATCATTTTGATGAGATGCGAGCAAATGTTAGATCAGCGTTCGATACAATGGCAATTAGCTGCCGGTTGAAAAGTCCAGGAACTTCGCTCGTTTGGGATGTTAGTTAGTCTACATAGTGTAATTAAACTTTTTGTTCATTTTAGTCAGTTATAATACATTTTTTCTGTTGGGTGTAGACAATATCCATATCTGACCAAAGTGTTATACTAAAAATAAATAAGAAAATTGACAAAAAGTCAAACCCAAAATAAAGATACATGCCATTATTAGTTTTCATTACATAGAAACTGTACTTTTTTTGTTTACTTGATAAAACTCCAATAACACTTTGTCGTAACTCTCTGCAGCTTCTTCTAAAAATTGTAACTGACTGCCATTAAGCCACAAACTTTTTGTTATGGCTGTGCAAGTTGTGACAAGAGTGGCCATGTTGTATAACTTGATGGTATATATACTTCATTAAAAAATCTAGAAACCATTTCTCGTAACTTTCTGCAGTCCGCTTTCTGCAAGTCCGATAAAAGATATGTAAAAACTGTTGTCGCCATTCATTCCATATCAACCATTTAGTTAAAGCCAAAAACGTGCGCAAAGATCAGAAAAATCTGCTGTTCCAAACTGCGTGAAAAATAATTTGATCAATTTCAACAAAAACTGTATATATATATATCATAAATATAATATATATATATATATATGTCGCCTGACTGTCTTGAATGACAGTCAGCCTGTCCCAAGCCAGGATAAAGACAGAGGGACCCAGAGAGGACTAATTACCCTTTCATTATAACATCGTCTCTCTAAGAGAAAAGAATTCGGCCATTCTTTGTTGTTTGTAGATCTGACAGGAGAAAACATTTTATTTTCATACTATATATATTTGCCTAGTACATCAGGATGTGCGAGGATGTCCCCTGCCTGGTGTCTAGTGCAGTCGGCTCCAAAGGAGTCTAAGGTGTTTACACCTTTGTTGATTCATTTTTTGTTTTCTTCTCCTGTCAGTCTACCTGGAGTTTGTTGTCATCTTGTACAGGCCGCTGGGGTAATGTCGCCTGACTGTCTTGAATGACAGTCAGCCTGTCCCAAGCCAGGATAAAGACAGAGGGACCCAGAGAGGACTAATTACCCTTTCATTATAACATCGTCTCTCTAAGAGAAAAGAATTCGGCCATTCTTTGTTGTTTGTAGATCTGACAGGAGAAAACATTTTATTTTCATACTATATATATATATATATATCAATAATTGATCAAATTCCAAAGACCATTTGTCATAATTTTGAAAGTCCAATAATAGGAGATGTGATCGTCATCATTTGGTTCCCGTCATCTGACCGACCCTGATTTACGATCAGCAGGTAGAGTCTGTAAGTCTGAAAGCTTTTCCGCTGCTTTGCTGGATTCCCACTGTCAACCTCTGCACGCTCTGTGTTTACAATCGAAGTAGCGAGCTGCGTGCTAATGGAGAGTAAACCGAAAACTAGTTTATCCACGGTTGACGGTTTCTCAATTTTTTAATTTGGACCAGTCCACGCGGATTCCCTTTCAACAAGATGTAGCTGCTTCTTTAACAGAAAAATATTTTCGACCGACCGACTGAACGACCCACCTTTTTAAAGTAGAAATGATGGGAACCAAACAATTTTTTGTGATTCGCCTTATATAATATGACTGAAGCCACAACCTTGCCGATACACAGGACATTCCGGTGCAGTTTGTCAGGTGCGCAAATATATGGATAAATCACTGGACAAAAGTCCACAATTTCACCGAACCTCCAAAGTCATTTGCATTGAGTTTAATGAACCGCGTATTAAAAAATACACAATTTCTCTTTCGCACCAAATAGGCTTTTAAATCGAAATATGAAAAAAATCCGTAGTGGAACACGCGTGAATGTGATCTATTTGTTATAGACAGGCAGCTGAGGTCACAAAAAAATTGGATGGGGTGCGAACAATCCCAAACCACTTTTAATTGAAAATATACAACCTAAATATCTAGAAACCATCAACGGGAATACTTATTATCTCGTCGGGCGGTTAGGCGGCGGGCATTCTCTAATTCTCCATTCGGCGTCCGGTCATTTGAAATGAAAACAAAAGTTAAAAAGGGCGCGCTATCAGTAAAAGTTATCGTGACATGTTATGACAGAAAGTATGATTGATAAACTTGGTGGAATTATCAAAACAAATTTGTTGTCAAAGAGATTTTAACAGTAAGTGAAAATACAGGCCAGATATCAACAAGTCCCATGTTGCGTACTCGTTCCAAGTTGGAGCAGTTGATGGTACTAGACAGTCCGGTGTAGTCCGGTGTGCACTTTTGAAAATTTAATGAAGAAAACACCAAACAAAAAATAACGCCGGAATGTCCGGTGTATCGGCAGGGTCGTCTGAAGCCAAACACGTCCAAGTCCAAAAAAACACGATTGCATCCAGTCTTTATCAAATTTAGACAGTAGCTGTATGTACTTTTGTATACTTTATCAAATTCCAATAACATTATACAGACCTGCCAACTTGAGATGTGCATTTTGCGTGAGATAAAAATTTCAAAGCAAAATCCGAAATCTTAGTTTGATTTTTCCGATTTCGGAAACCGGAAAGTTTTTTCCAAAAGATCGAAAATCTGGGAAAATTTTTCCAAAAATCAGAAATCTGGGAAAAAAATTTCTGAAAATCAGAAAATTGGGAAATTTTTTTCTGAAAATCGGAACATTGGGGAAACTTTTTTAAAAAAATCGGAAAAACAAGGAAATTTATTTTAAATGTCAAAAATGCATGAGAAATCAAACTTTTGAAAAAGTGCGTGAGACAGTGTTGGAATGCGTGAGTCTCACGTCCAATGCGTGAGAGTTGGCACCTCTGATTATAACACCATCAATCCCCCTCTAGAGGCAAACAAGAAAAATATGTTTTTATTTCAAAAACTACTGTAATAAAAAGCAAAAATAAAAAGTATCAGAAAATTCGACATAAACAAAAACTTGAGCAAACGGATTTAAACCTTCATAAGACGGTTTGTGTAATTAACGATGCGCGATCCAACGATTCACGATGCACGATGCACGATCGATCGAGAGAAAGAATATGTTCGCCGCATGCCCCACTCGAAAGAAAAAGCCTTGACGTCATAGAACAGTTTTGGCGCCTCATTTTTGTACGTTTATTATTTTTTTAAGAACAGTGAATAAGGTAAATAAGGAATCATTGGCTACATTACTTTTGGCATGTTCTTATAAAAGCCTTTCACCAACAGAATGGCAACTGGTGCTTTTATTTATTTGATCTTTTTCATTGATTGATGATCAAGTCAATTAATTTGATTCATTTGATCTTTCTCAAAAAAGGTGAGTTTATACACGCGCTCTTCATTAAAAAACGTCTTCCCTACTTTACCACAACATGGTAATTTTTTGTTTATAACCCTGTCTCAATCCTATGCATTAGGTTGGTTTAATCGGAGAAACGTTTTTTTTTTAAGAAAGAAAGCAAAAAGGTTACAAGATATCCAATTCAAATCATGGGCAAAAAAGTTTATGTTTTGATTTGATTTGATTGTTGAGGTTAAAATATAAACACGCATACTTTACATTGATTTTCCAGGAATACAAAAGAAGGAATGAAAGTATGTGATTACTAAAACCTTTAAATGCATAATTAGAATAATTAACATAATATATGCATGGATCGTGCATCGCGCATCGTGAATCGTTGGATCGCGCATCGTAAATTACACAAACCGTTCATAAGATGTAGAAAAAGAATCCCCTTGATGAAAATCATGTGTTTGATTTGCCAAGTTAAAAAAATAAATGAGAGATATTGAAGCTTGCAACAGATTCACCTTGGAAATACTTTGAAACAACACTTTATCGACTTATCGCTTGAGCCGCCATCTTGAAACACCACATTATGATCTGTAAAAACAACACACGCTAAAAGTACCCAAAAAGTTAACCCGATCGGAAGAAAGTTTAGAAATCAAAGTGAGATCGGGAGATTGGATTTTTTTTTTTGGCGTCTTATGGAAGAACTGGAAAATTTTACCTATTTGAATGCCCAGCTTAGGCTGACCAATCAGGATCAAGATTTCTAATTGGAAGACACTACATTGCAAAACTTGGAAAATCTAATTTCGAAGAAGGGAAAGAGATATTCGTATGATATGATTTTATTTTCAAATGTTTCTAATCCTTTCGTGGAGTCAGGGTGTTTCAGAATTAATAAAAAAAGAACAATTACATTATTTTAGTTTTCTTTTCAAAATCGATTTTTCTTTGTTTTGGAAAGTAATTTCTAAAGTCACAAAGTTGTGTTGTTAGCACTCATTGGACTGACGGGTGAAGATAATATGAATTGAGCTGTCTAAGGCTAAGCCAATTCACTAGTCACGTCTTACGAAAATTCAATGTAGAGATAAATTATCGCAAAATATAGTTGGTTAAGATTATATATTGTTTTTCGAGTCACTGTGTAATATTTTTCCTGCCAATTTTTGAAGTCAAAAACTAATTTTGTCCTACAAAGGGTCTATTTAGAACACACTTTTACTAACCTCTGCATAGGTTATCCATTATTCCAATGCTGGAGTTCTTAGTAGAGGCATTTAAACTCATAAAAACTTTGATTAAAGATTTGTTTATGAATCCCCAAATCCCCAGCCCCCACCATTGAAAACCTTGGTTTGGCAAAAAAACCTGATCTCAAGACAATGAGCCCTTCACAATTGTTTAAACATCCTAAGACCGTGAATATAAAGAAATAGCCTGAAGCCGCCCGGATCCACAAAGGCCACACACCAACGATCACAAAATCACTTCTACACTTGCAGATTGAGGCGTTCACCTCGTGTTCTTACAAGGAATACAGCTGCGACTGCTTTTAGGTGCTTAATATTTGTTTTTAAGTATAGGCTACACAAAGACATTTTTGCCACTCGCTTATTTAATATTTCGTTTCCATGCGCGAAGTGGATTTTGCTTATAAAAAAAGAGCCGATTTTTTTACTCAAAATGAAACATCTTTTCTCAAATATATAGAGTCGGTTGGAGGACAAGAACCAAACCATCAATTAGGCTTGGCCTAAAATCTGTCTCAAAATAATTTGCAGCTGGAGAAAAAAATAGCTGTAACTTTTGATAGAATTCGAATCAGTTGCGATTTTGTGCTCCTTAAAAAGATAATCGTGAGTGGAATATTATGAAGTAAAAAATTTGAGAAAAAAAAGGAAAATGAAAATGAAAAATGAAGAAGAAAAAAATTGATTTCTTGTAGAAATGTGGCATAGTTACCATTTTCACAGGAGTGATTCATCAATCTTAGATCATTATCACTGTCAAAAAATTTTTCAAAAATATTAATTCAATCAAAAGATATCAAACAAAGTTTATTGCTGGTTGACTCTATAAACACTATAAAGTAGTAAAAAACAACAAAAAAACAGCCTTTTGTCGATCAACCAGCAATAAACTTTGTTTGATATCTTTTGATTGAATGAATATTTTTGAAAAATCTTTTCACACTGATGATGATCTAATATTGAAGAGTCACGCCAGGACAAAGTTTTTGCAAGCGAGGGAAGATATGATGATTTAATATCATGGAACTAATCGAACTTTTTACTGACCGAACTGATCGAACTGCTATTGCTTAAAAAATTGTGAGTGTTCGATATAGGTTCGATTAATTTTTTTAATTGAATTTTTAAATCGTTTGATTGGGTTCGCTTAGTTTGAATTGTTTGATTGGTTCGACACAAGTTCGATTGATCGGATCTCTGGCATGTTATATGACAGAAAGTATGATTGATAAACTTGGTGGAGTTATCAAAACAAATTTGTTGTCAAAGAGATTTAAAGTAAATGAAAATACAGGTCAGATATCAACAAGTCCCATGGTCAAGTTATTCAAAGCCTTTCAAAGCCTGTCGCGCGCGTTCGCCAAAACGACTATTGATTGCTATTGGGTTGCAAAATCTCACAGACTCTAGACTAGACACAAAATAGCAAAGCAGAAGATTATGAATACAATAAGAACAGATCATACTCACTTATACTTTAAGGTGAATAGTAGAAATGTGTCAATCACGAGGTTCAACTTATATACCTGCTTGACCTTTTTTGAAATTTGAGTAGGCTTCATCCGGCTAAACTTTCACTTTCGTTTTCGGAAGTTACTAGACTGCGCTTCTTTTGTAGCGCCTGCTCCGCGATAGAGGCTAAATCTAACGTCACCATAGTAACGTTTGATAATGGCAGAGAACAAAAACAAAAAAAGTCGGCCATTTGTTCTTCTCAAATTACAGCGCGAGGACATATCTCGAGTGCGCAGGGGCCTTTTTGGGTTTTTCTAACTTTTATGGGATTTTAATTTCTTTTGTAAAAGTAGGTAGAATGCATCGTGCTTACCAATCGATAACTCCTGCCAACAATAAACTTTTAAAGCAGAGATGGGATATGACAAGATATGATACACATCGGAAAAAGGTAAGACGTTGGCATGTGTTTTCTTTTCAACTTTTGATATTTCTTTAAGCATCACCAGTGCTTAAAAATGTAAAACGCAATAGGTTTTCTGCTGAAGTTTATTAATCGTTATTTTTGTTGCTCCGTAACGCTTCAGAGGGCTAGAATTTTCGCGAAAAAGACTAAAATTTTCGAATACCTTATTAACTTCAGCGAATAAAATAATGGTTAATTGCTTTCTTCATTTTCAGGTTCGTCAGGCAAGCGCAGTGATCGATAACCATGCCCCCTGTACATATTTGCATCTACACTTGAAACTTAAAAAAATGCAGGTAACTTACGTTTAAACCTTTATCATAATTTAGATGAGCAGTACTCCGTTTGGATTATTACAGTATGTTTTATAGACTGGACTTTTTGGAAATCATCTTTATACTCTTATGGAGGGGCCTGTGTATATGCAACAAATTGCCGTTCGAATTCTAGATTGAGGGAGAAAACTTAGCAACTGTGGAAAGAGACAATCGAATTTTATTGGAGAAAATGTCACATATCATGAGAACCAAAGGGCGTGTAGATAATCGCAACTACTACGAACACAAAAGTTTGAATAAAACCAAACGTCAGCGTGAACTTCTTCGAGTAACACACGAAAATCAGGTAGCGTTAGAAGCCTTTTATCTTCAAAAGTCTAACTAGCTGTTGTTTTTCTCTTTTTGATTAACAGGAAAAACTGTTTTTTTTGAGTAAAATTATTATCACTAATGTTACAATTTATACGAAGGGCCATTTTCTTTTGAAAATGAACAGAATTTTTTTTAAAAACGTTTTGAATGAAACATTTTCTCCTTTTCTGTTACAGGCTATATTGAAAAGAATAACATCGAAAGAACCACATTTGAACCATTTACATTGGGTAAGTAACTGTTATCGTCTAAAAAGTAATGAGGATCAACTAACGCGTCTCGATTATTTCGAAATGCATGTAAGAGATATGTGATGATTGGATAAAATTTTAAATGGATTTCTCACGTCTCGCGTTTCATTTATTTTGGTTTATGTGAAATAGATGCTCACAAACAGAACAAGATTTGAGGGTCTGTTACATTCATCAATTCAAAAATAATTAATTTTCTTTCTCCCGATGGAACTGATCCAATTAGATTAGATTGTCGAGGATATGCTTATTTAAATAGGCTGCCCTTAAATTGCCCTGTGATTGAAAAAAAACTCACAATGAAATTACAGCTGATCTCCGTAATTTAAAATGATTCCTGATTTTAAACTCTGTTGGGGCAGAGACAATGAACGGAAATATTTTCGCGATTCGCGGAAATTTAGTTACCGTGAAGTTGTATACACTCAAGGTACCTTTAAAAGTTTTCTCATGAAAAAGGCTGCTACTTTAGGCGTACAAACTTTCGCGAGGTCGAAAAATCGCGAATTTGAGGAAAAAATGTTTTTCGCGAGCATAAACTTTCGCGAATCGTTGGATAAAAATAAGAATTTGTATGAAAATTTCCTTAAAAGTGAATATTATCCGATAATCCGATAAAAACGGTTGCTCCTCAATTTTAAAAAGGCATTAAATATGCCGAAAATTTAATATTAATTACGATATTTATTATTGATTTCCAATTTTTGAGAATTTTTCACGATAAACTTTCGTGAATTGCCCTGTTAAGAATTTTCAAAGACATTTACTTTCGCGAAAAAGGTCAAAATTCGCGAAAATCGCGAAAGTTGGTACGCCTAAAGTAAGCCTCAGATAAAAATAGATTTTGGAAATTGTTGGATTTTCTGGATAAAAAACATTTAAGTTTTATGAATTTAGGAGGAAGAATGGAAAGCTAACCAACGATACATGGATAATATCGCAAAATATCCCAAGGATTGGTATGAAGCTATCGTTCGAAAGACCAAACCCAAGAAGAAGAGCACCTCAATGCAAGACAAAGATGATAAATCAGATGAAGAGAATGACAACAATGAACATCTACCATCTATCAACAATTAAAGCCACTTTTTTCTTAACAAATGAACAATTCTTTTTTCTAATATTTTGATAAATTTTGCTATCTTTTTGTTTTTAATAAAGTAATTTTATATTAATATTTTATTTAACAAAATAAATAGATTTAGTTATATGTAAATTGTTTTGACTATACAATAAATGAAAATGGTTTGACTAAAAATCTATAAAAATTTAATATAAAATTGAGTATAAAATGGTATGAAAATAAGTATATAAAAATAAAGATGTTGAAATCAACCCTTTGAGTGCCAATGTCGTATATATCAGACATGGGCTATGTAGGAGGGCGAAGCCCTCCTGTAATGCCCAGTTTGAGTTAGAAATCGTCATTTTTTTGTCTAACTCGTAGGAATCGGATTGGACAAGCAAAAGAAAATCAAAAGTGAGTCTTTTCACCGAGATTTTAACCTTAAAAGTCAAAAAAATGCAAAATTTGACAAAAATCCACTTTTTTATGATTTTGACAGTTTTTTTGACCATTTTTGGTCAACGAGTGATCCAAGAACCTCCAAATTTGGCCCTGGTTAACTTGATTCTGTCCTCCAACGAATTAGTTTGAAGTTTTAACACTCGGCACCTTTCTAACATTCAGTCAGGTCCGCGCAGCGGGCGGCACCGAAGGCGCTTAAAAGAAAGAGGAGACTATCCAACGCTATCCAACGAGCTTCTAACTCCTTCTAGATCCGGAGATATAAGCCTTTAAAGTTCGAACTAGCGATTTTTTTTTAACTTAAAAAAATGACCGTGGTACTTAAAGGGTTAAGAAATATTCTTTAGTCTCTAAAAGATAAGCGTTCACAACAATCGTCGTGTCTATACTGTAATGTAAGTATAGATAAGTTTCAATCATCGCTGCTCTCGCTCACCAATTGACTAAGTTCTGCAGCACTGTACCCCAACAACATCTTCAGATCACAAACAAACTGATAAACGAAGCGCTTACCACACACTTTGTGTATCAAGTCGCCATCGTAGTAATACCTCAAGGCTCGACTCAATTTTTCGTAGTTCATGGAGGGTTTGTTTTTGCGTTCACCCCATAACTGAGCAACTCGTTCAGGGTCAACCAATTTGAAAGCACCTTCTTCGCCCACCCACATAATTATGTCTTTCATGTTTTTCTCTGTTAACAGCTCCAATAAGAATTGCCACAGTTGTATTTGCCCACTGCCCGGTGATGCTAAAAATGATAGATGAAAGTTTCATAGTAGGTGCTCCACAGAGTGCAGTTTTTATTGAAAAAAGTTTCTCATAACAAAACATTATTCGGTTGTATGGAAAACTTCTTTCGAACCCGCGGACGGGGAGCGTGGAGTAAGGTTTATAACGCACTCTTAACTTGAGAAGACAAGTAGTTAGAGACATTCGAGTTATAGAGGTTGGAGTTGAGGTAAAGTTTCCACTATATACAGCTCGTGGCCAGAGCCGAGTTAACTCTCTATAAAATTTCGATGGGTAAATATAAGCACTTCTACAATCAATCAATGAATAACGGTCGCAAATACACCTTTTCGACCGTAGTCGCGCGGTCAGGCGCGTGCCACTTAATTATTTGATTATCCCACTAAACTCGATCCAATCCTTTTTTTGACACATTTTTCTATTGTCTATAGGTGCAAAAAAAGGACTGGGACGGTTTTAGTGGGATAAAGCGGACAAAAAAATGCCCGCGCGGCAATTGGCGGCTACGGTCGAAAAGGTGTATTGGTTGCGCTTTGATGGCCTTGCCACAAGTGAAGACTTGCTATAAAATAAATATTATTACGCAACTGTAGTTTCTCAGTTACGAAAACGGCTAATTCATTGAATGATTCTGTTATATCTATATGGTTATAAATTAGCTTCGATCATTAATCGCGTCATAAAAATTACACAAACATTAAAAAACGAGCTATTCTCTATTGTTTAGCGTTAATTTAATACCTTAAAATCATTTTGAACCACTAAACAGAATTTGAATTATACCCTACACCAAATTTTGCACTTCATCATCACAATGAAAAATTAATGTCGTAAAATTACGGGCACATTTGTCATCAACCCATAATACTTTTTCGTGGGTCACCCGGCATACACGTCAAAATAACAGGTCGAAATTCTAGACAAAGTCCAAGACTTTTGGCCATAGCTCTTGACCACTTGATTTTAAGGGGCATAAACATGGATTTATAAAGCCCGAAGGGCTAGATGGAGTGCTGAAAAGTGTGCCGAAAGTCACGTGACATTACAATAGAATTTCAGCGCTTGCCCAATCAGAAGCTTCGCGGGTTTCGAAAACAATTAGCAGCAATATTTTTTGCGATATTCACTTTTTTTGCCTGTGATGGCTTAAAGTGCGACATCTAGCCCTTCGGGTTTTATATCTATGGACATAAATCGACTATTTTGGCGTAAAGGAGATAAATCGTTGAAAAATCTCTGATAAACTTTAAAAACATTTACTTAAAAAAGAAAACTTCCAAACGTGTTATGAATGAAAGCGTTGTGGTTTTTCTTCTTTCTCATAAATTTTTCACTTGATTTTCATATGATCAATCAAAGAAAAAAAGAAAACACAAAAATGGGGGAAAGGGTAAGAGCAACGTCAACCTAATGCTCAACCAATAAAAATCAACGAGCTTGCTTCAACCCCTAAACTATGAGAAACAATTTCTAAAGCGTGTTAAATCACTGTAAATAGCTTACAAAAATTAAATTACAATTTAAAGACTCTAAAGATAAAAGACGAACAAAACAGGGTGTTATATAAATAAAAGAACAAAGGAAACTTACAATAACCATCTGTGGAGATCTTTGTTCCTAAAAATAAAAGTTATTTTTGTTTTTACTGAAGCAATTTTTGCCCAAGAGTAGAAAAAACCTCAAAGGGAAAGTTGATGAGCACCTCAAATTGAGGTTCTTTTTGAAATTCTATCACCAGAAAACATACAAAATAACTAGTGCGTGTGTGTTTAAAAAGGGATTTGCAGGTCTAAATTTGCATTCAAAATTCGATTTTGAACTGGAATTTGGCCCTATTTTCTGATTCAAAAGACATTTTGGCATTTGAAACAAAAAAAAAATTCCGTGTTTCTTGAAAAATTATCCTGAAAGCAGTAATTTTTACATCGTTTCTTCGTTTAAAAATTTCAGAAGACAGTCAAAAAACTTTTGTCAGGTCATTTCTGACTTTATGCCCTAATAGCAACTCTTCTGAGGATTACACAAATCATACACAGGTTATTTATAATTGCACAACGTCATAGATTTTTCAGACCTCTCTCAGAACCAACACATTGTATGAAGCCACTCACTGATATAATTTGGCTAAAGAAGAAGAAGAGCATAGGCCTTCCTTAAAAGGGAATAGGCCTCCTGAAAAAATAATCCAAAGAATCACAGCGCAAACAAACATTTGGCTAAAATCTACACTTTTCTCAGCAGAAGTCAACCGTGGTATTGGTGGGTTAAAGCTGGGCTAAATCTATGCATATTTTTTTAAATCACCCACATGTCTAAATGAGTTCTGGCCAAAAGTGAAACATTTCGAATATCTAGGCTCGCCGAAAACAGTTTTCACCAAATCCTTCAACCGATCTTTCCTTGGATAAATTTTTAGTATCTAGATTTTGTGAGTTCTAATTTTGGGAGTTTAACCGAGGGAGTTAGACCGAGAAAGCACGAAAAATTCAAAACAGACCGAAATTTAAAACTTAGTTGGTCAATGCAAAAGAGAAAACGAGGTAAGGGGAAAACATTAACATACGTACTGCTTGTGGCGGAATTCGTTTTATCGATAGAATTAGTTGATATGTTTCCTTGGCTGTTTAACTCTGTAACAGATGCTGAAATTAAAGATGGGTGAATTGGTTGCACTGGTAAAGTAATAATAAAGGTGAACTTGCTTTCAAAATATTTTCGTCTCCAAAACAAAAGATGGTTTCAATATACATGTTTTTTTAATAAGCATATAAAAATCCGAAAACAGGCTCAGAGATGCTTAGGTCGAAAGCTTAATAAGGCTGAAAAAATGCTTGAGGGATGCTTATATCCAAAGCAAAAATTTAGGGAAATACTGAAAAGCCTTAAAATTCCAGACAAAAAAAACCCAAAATCAGGAAAAAACATATTTTCGTAGGCTCAAGTAATGCTTGCCATATGCTTAATTTTCCCCATATCTGAGCCTATGCTTACAAGTGCAATGCTTGAAAAAAAATGTACACCCAGCAATAAAACAAAAATCCGCGAAAGAAATTTTGTGGAGCAACTTGAAACATTCCAAAAAGTGGTGACACACAAATAAATAGGCTGTCTGAACAAAATCCACCTTTGCTTTGTTATGTACCCGAAAAAAACATTCAATTTTTAGTCCTCATAATGTAGTGAATTCATACAATGGAAATATATATACCAAACTTGAGGGCTTCAACGTGTATCCAAAGGATGTCAACCGCACTATCGGTAAAGAAACGCTGAAGACTTCTTTTACGAATTTTATACAATAATTTTCCATCAATGTGGAATTTTTGGTACGGCGTGGTTGGTTTGCTTACACGAAGCTGACTGACCAACCATTCCATGAATTTCGAAACTTCCTCGACACTCCATTGCTTTGGATCTAGAAATCAATACAAACTTTATTTTGTTAACAGCATTCCCTCCGTATCTTTGTTAAATAAAGAACAAATAAGATTGATTAATGGACCTTGTGAATTATGGGTTAATGTTATAATACTAATTTAAATAAAACGACAAAGAACCAATCGAATTGACGTATTCGAGATTCAAAGTGTGCAAGTGGGTTAAAGTCCCACTAAAAATGAGTTCCCAGCATATTTAGAGATCCCACTTAAAATCAATCAAACATAGTCCCACCAATAAATAGACTTCAAAACGTAAATTTGTCAAATCAAAACATTCCCTAACGCCTTGTTTCTGATGACAAAAGGTTGTTTAGATTATTCAATTCCTTGAAAATGATTTGTTTGATTTGATCAATAATGATAGCCGTTAGAAAAAGTTAGAAAAAGACTATAAACAGCCACATTGTTAAATGGTAGGTATATTCCACCTCACCATGGTTCTCCCTCTGAAATTCAAATGTTCCCTAAAGAAACGGAACCAAAATCAACTAACTCTATCGGTGCATATGCGAGTTAATATCAATTTCGTACTATTTCGTACAAAAAAAGGCTTGCAAACTTTTGTGAAAAATATTTGTACAAAACCTTTTAATTGGGCAATTTGAAGAAATAAAATCACCTGGTGGTAGTTTGAGATCAGTTTCACCACGTAACATTTCTTGCATCAAAATGAAAGGGGTACTTCCTCTCTCATTCAAACAAGCTTTCTTGGCGGCTGGTGGTGTCTCCTCTTTGAGTGTGCTCACTCTTTCCTTCGAGGCTTCTTTCTCTCTTTCCGTTCCTCCTCCTCCTTCATCGTTTTTCATTACTCTCTTCTTCGTTGAATCGTTGGAGATGGCTTCTTCATTCACTTGATCGACCAGAATGACATCTACCTTCTCGTTGATCAAGTCCTGTATACTTCCTTGGCTTAAATCTTTGACTATGGATTGGTCTAGGTCATCAGCACTGACTTTCAAAAAAGACAGTCCTTCAATGCTGGTTCTTTCCCCTCCTTCAGACTGCTCAGATTCATTCTTTTGGGGCTCAATGTGTGGTGCGTCAGGGTTCACCTCTAACAATGAAGGGATTTATTCAATATCTAAGAAAATACTTTACAAAGGCTTCAAAAGAATGCTTCTAATTCATGCCGAAATCTTATAAGATCAGTGGACATGTGGATCAATCTCATCGAGAAAATACTTTACAAAGGGTTCAAAAAATGTTTCGAATTTATGTAGAAAATGGTGCAAAAAAAATAGCATTCATTTGATCCCTTGAGTAACAAAAAACTGATTTAGGAAAAATAAACTGAAAAATAAACTAACCAAGAAGATCAGAATCACATTCTGGAAGACTGCAAATATCACTATTGTCTTCGTCATCATCTAGGTCACGTGATGTTGTTGATGTCATCTCATCTTCTCCATTCATTGCAGCAAGTCTATGACTAAGCAAAGCATAGAATAATAAACAAGTGATACTTTTATGGACCTACCTGGTTATGCATTTAACACATATATAATTGATATCTACATTAGACAGGAGACCCGTCGTGTGTTTTTTAATAATTTGATGTACACAAGACGGGTTCGAGCTGTGAGTCCAATATTGGACTCACATTTTTTACAGTGGGAAATTTGAATTTAGCGCTGTCCTCACTTACTAAGACAAAAACCAAATTTCGGAAGTTGCGCTTTCTCTAAGAAAGTGTGACCAGTAAAAGAATAACAAAATTTGATTGGCTATGTTTTCAACCGTTATTAGGATCTGAGAAATTCAAACTCTCAGCCTATACCATGCTATACATTTCGCCATCAGTTTATCAAAGAAGAAATCATAGCATGGATTCCCAGGCTATATCTACATAAGCGTGATCATTAAACAATCATTCAGAACACAAATAGTGACGATCTATAAATTCGTCGTTTGTTCTTATAAAAAAACACGTTAGAAACCAAATTTCATGCTCTTGAAATATTCTTTCATATTCAAGACTTCGAAAGCAAAAAAACATATCTCATCAAAAAATTCAGTAATTTTAAGAACATTGCTGTATGCTTATTAATAGTGATTCTATAAATAATATGCGTTTTTGAAAAATCTTTTTTACAAAAGTCTGCTGAGCCATCCTTTCCTACTTTCATGCAAAAAGTCAGAAAATAACAAGTCCAAAAAACCCTTTTTTTAGCCGTTTTTTTAGCTGAAATTTACCCAAAATTTTTTCTCCAAAAATTTGAGCTCCGCCACATTCGAGGGTTTATAGTTATGCATCTTTGTTCAAAAATCGTAAAGAATGAAGAGCCAATCTCGAGAAAAGCTAATACCTAAGTAATGATAATGTGCTTGTAAAAATATCGAATTTGGCCAGTTTTTTCTATAAAACACGCCAAGCAACCAAGGTCATGTCTAAACACACATATTCTTCAAAAGTAAGCCCTCATGAGCAATAAAAAACATCTATCTCATAAAAAAAAATTGAGTAATTTGACTAAGAAAATTGATGTATGCTTATTAATAGTGATTCTTTAGATAAACAGCGTTTTTGAGCCAACAAAATTTTTTGCAAAAATCTGCTTAAGCCATCTTTTACAGATAGAACCCACTTTCATGCAAAAAAATAGAAAAAAGAAGACCAATTTCACAATGTCCAAAAAACCCGTTTTTTGCCGTTTTTTTGCCCAAATTTGCCCAAAAATTTTTTTTTTGAAAATCGGGCTCCGTCACATTCGAGGGTTTATAGTTATGCATCTTTGTGCAAAAAATCAGAAAAAACTAACGAGCCAATCATGAGGAAAGCTAATAACAAACGAACGAACGAACGGACGAACGGACAAAGGTTAATTTATAGGACCTCCACCGGGGTAGGTCCAACAATAGAAGCTCCATATATCTACGCGTACTCTGTACCAGAGTGTATCTCACGTTTATTTTGAAATTAGCCGTAGATATCGGGTTTGTTTACAGACAAATCTACACGCAGGCATGTGTTTCGTCCTTTCGCTAAGACGTTGTCTTGAAATCGAAAATGAAACCACTGAAAACGAAAGTCAAATCGGCCCATACTCGAAATCCCATAATCTTGTGGTCAGAATCGTAGACCTCTACAAAACCCCAGGTAGTATAGGTCTGCTTAATGATCTACCAACCGCTTCCCGGTTTGGTTTTTTTTAATTCGATGTACTTTACAGAATCTTGGCGAGTTAATAATTTGATTGACATTGATGTGCGCGCAAAAACGATCATTTTGAACGTTTTCAATAGAATGTTTACATTCGAAATTCGAATCCCAGACCAGAAAAAGAAAACAGAAAGAAAGATAAAAAACAGTCTGTAAATTTATTTTTGACTTTCGCTTTTATAAGATATCTGGTCTGTAAATTTATCAAAACTTTTCCTTCAGCTCTTTGGTCGAAACTCAAAAATACAAATATCAACAAAAAAGTGAAAGAAAACAACCAAAAAACACTCCAATCTCTTCAAAACAAAAGAATTGAAGATAAACACAAAGGCCACACAGTATCGAAAAGTGAATGCCAAAGCTGGAGAAAAGTTCGTTTGTTTCAACATTTAACAAGGGAATAACAACACTCCCTTTTGTAGAACCATACAAAAGTAATTTCATAAATATTCAACATAACCCCCAAAATGTACTGTATATACATAACAAAAATACCTTGAAATAATCTGCAACAATATCTGTAGAACTGACAAAATAATTATCTGGAGCCAAAGTGATCAACGAATCCAGTGTACAGTGTGGTAAAGAATTATACACTCATACAACCTCATACAAGTTCAAATTCAAGCATCAATATGTAGTTTTCTGAAGCAAAATTTTGTTGGTGCACACAAAAGATACATCAGGGCACTTAAATTCAATAAATTTAATTTCTAATCTTTTACAAAATCTCCACATCAAACGAGAAAGGAGGAAGAAAAAGAAGCAAACATCCTTCCACCTACTTTTTTTTCGAGATCCAAATATATTTTCCAATCTATGATTTAGTGCCTCACAGAAAATTTAAACATTACGTAATGTTATATTTGTAGACACTAGCCAGCTAAAAGTGTCTTTGGCCGTATATCGGCTAAAGGCGGCAAATCTCTGGAGAAAGGAAATATTTCTTATTAAGCATCCTCTATAAGGAGCACGAATCCGTTAGTGGATGCCAGCAGCCTAATAATCTAAAACTGACAAAGTCCAAATTATATTTACATCCGAAATCTTTAAAGAGGGATCATAAAAGGTTCTCAAATTCATAACAGACGCTGATAAAATTAGATTTAATTAACAAGGAAGCTTTTATAGGTATCTTCTGCAAATATTATTTTGATGAAAAGCAGGAACATCGTAGCAAAAAATGTGCAGACGTACTGCATGAATACTTTGTCTGCTTCATTCAGCTTCATCTTTCTTATAAAAACAGAATACTCCAGGGTACAGAGATGGATTTCTATTATGAACAGTTTACAATAGAAAAGACATAGAAGCAATTCGCTAAGGAATTCTGGTCCTTCATCCAAAAAAATTGTTCTGTTTGTGTTACCCGAGCGACATCATTATAATATTTTCCACTGATTTTTTTTGTCTGGAGGAGCAGGAAAAAATATGGAAAAAGCAAATTGTTCTTTTGACGTATTGTCTTTTCTCTGCAGAACAAACGAACACATAAGCAATGATGAATAAAATTTGAAACTGCAGGAACGTTATTTTGATCTTTCTGCTGCTGCTTAGGTTGACGTCGAAAAATAGTTCTGTTTGCGTCACCCGTCGCAGCATATTTTCTGCTGATTTTCTGATGCGGACGGAGAGCTGTAAAATATCTGGAAAAATTAAATTGTGCTTTTAGCATATAGCTTTTTTCTCTAGCTCTTCTCCGCTGAACAGACAAACACATAAACAAAACAAATACCTTATTACATGAAAATAAATATGGAAGTATTTAACACGAATTGAAAAATTTGGTGTTAATAAAAACCCCCTTAATTAAAACCAGCCGTGGTGTCCTTGAAAAAGCAAATAAAATTTGTGTTAATTTTTTGCGTGTTAATTTCAAGGCTGTTAAATACTTCCATATTTTTTTTCATGTAATAAGGTAAATTAGATTCAAACTACAGGGAGGAAGAACAGCGTTATTTTAGCTATACTTTGCAAGAACACAACAGATACAACACCCACCCCCTGTCAGAAGAAGAAATTGGCTTTCTGACACGATTTTAAAAACCTGGAAATCTTTCCAATTACTGACCGACCACCCGTTCGCCAGCCCGCATGTATGTATTTTTAACAAATGCTGTGACGCGAACAGAACAATTTTTCAATGGCTGCCTCAAGTGTATTATATTAATTTTGGCGTACTAAATTTGGGAGATTTGTAAAATCCGCCAAATTGATTACCAGCCAAAAATTTTGAAA